>NW_027507785.1:301605814-301768314 GCF_037356315.1 Lithobates pipiens
GATATAGAGAGAGAGAGAGAGAGAGAGAGAGATATAGAGAGAGAGAGATATAGAGAGAGAGAGATATAGAGAGAGAGAGATATAGAGAGAGAGAGAGAGAGAGAGAGAGAGAGAGAGAGAGAGAGAGAGAGAGAGAGAGAGAGAGAGATATAGAGAGAGAGAGATATAGAGAGAGAGAGATATAGAGAGAGAGAGATATAGAGAGAGAGAGATATAGAGAGAGAGAGATATAGAGAGAGAGAGATATAGAGAGAGATATATAGATATATATATATAGAGAGAGAGAGAGATATAGAGAGAGATATATAGATATATATATATATAGAGAGAGAGAGAGATATAGAGAGAGATATATAGATATATATATATAGAGAGAGAGAGAGAGAGATATAGAGAGAGAGATATATAGATTATATCTATGTATCGGTGGATGTCAGCGGGGACATGTCCGCTGCTATCCCGTTCTGATCCTGGTTAATTTCCACCTTAAATTTGCTGTGGCTGTAAAGCATTGCAGTCAGGGCATGTCTAATGCAGTGCCCTGCTGCAATGTCAGGATTTGGGTGGGTAGGTGGGAGGCAATAAAAAGGCGGATCGACTGCCTGCTTTACTGTCCTTTGCCACTTGGGCCAAATGGCCCTTTTCTAAATCGCAATGTATTATAAACAATTGCTATTTTTCTTAAAATACAATTTTTCTCTGTTGCATTTCACTGCTGATGATCTCCTGCATCACCTTTTGCCATTGCCAAGCTACATGCATTGCCGTGATGGCTGCATGGCATTTCTCAGGTTGGGTTTTCTGATGGTGGAGGTAACGTTTAATAATAATAGCAGGTCCTTACTGAAAGTACATTATAAGTTGCATTTAGGCTGAATTCACACCTGAGCTTTGCATTATGGAGAAATTTTTGGGGCGTTTTGCAGCACTTTTTTTTTTGTTTTGTTTTTTTAGCATATTTGTATTTGAGTTGGCATTGAGAGAAAATCGATCCATACCATACCAATCCATGCCAGGTACTTTGGGTCTAGTATGGGTGTTTTTTTTTCTTTTTGTTTTTTTTTAAGGGGGACCCAATAGCAAAAATAAAAATGCGTGTGGTCCCCCAAAATCCATACAGGGTTCTTTGGTCTGGTATGGTTTTTAAGGGGAACTCTAAGGGGGGGGGGGTTAAACAGCAAAACACTCCAATAATGTGTGATGAAATGCATTTCTTTGGAGAAAAAAAACGCACCAATCTGCCAGAGCCGAGCTGCAAAAGTAGCTCCAAAACTTTTTTTTTTTTTGCACATCAGGTGACTGGGGATTGGAGATGTCAACCACTGCCATGAAGAATAATTTAGTTTTTTTATTAATTTTATTTTCTCCCTGAGCTTTTTGGCACTTCGTGCTACAAAACACTTAATTGTAAATGGGCCCTCAAAGTATATGTCAGGACAAAATAAAAAATAAACACAGTAAGAAAAAAAATAGGTGGTTGAGCTGCATTTTTACCACCCCCTCTTAAGCTGCAAAGGCAGATGGACGGGGGTTGTACACATGCCACAACTGCAATGCTTTGCAGCTGCAACAAAAATGATACATCCTATCTGTGTTTGGCGGGCAGTACCAGAGCGGAAACCAACCCATTCAAGGGAATGTGGCTGTGCCATAGCTGCCCTGCAGTGGTCCGATATTTACATGGTTAAAGGTTAATGCAGACAGCGAGGAGGCTTCTTTACTGTCAAACGCCTCTAAAAAAGTGACACCATGTGGATCATTTTTTAGAGTTGCGGCAATGTTGGCTGCACATTCTTGCCACATCCGAATTTTCTATGGACAATTACAAAAAATGTACTGCTCATTTAATGGACATTGTTCCTGCTTTTTCTCAGGGTGTAGAAACCTTGAGTCGCACAATTCTTCCCAGCAGGAGAGAACTCCGTGAGGGCTGACAACACTGCTTGGGTTTCCAATGCAGCAGATGCTGAGATGTCACCTCACACAAGAAGTGAAGAGCACACTGGAATTGTGCCAGATGAACATGTATTGTTTTTGTACCTACAGCATTTTAACCACTTGTTGACCACTGCACACCGATATGTCGGCACAATGGCAGCGGTGGGCAAATGGGCGTACCTGTACGTCCCCTTTAATTGGCGGGGCTAGCGCACGCGCACCCGCCGCATACAGCGTGCCGATGCCCGTGAGACTCGCTCACTCAATGTCTGCCGGTCTCCCGGCGATCTTGTCACGGAGCCACAGAATAGGGAGATGCCTATGTAAATAAGGCATTTTCTTCGTTCTGCTTAGTGACACGACGGATCACTGCTCCCTGTCATCGGGAGCAGTGATCGCTGTCATGTGAGTGGTAGCCCAGACCCCCTGCCGCCCCCAGTTAGAATCACTCCCTAGGACACACTTAACCCCTTGATCGCCCCCTAGTGTTTAACCCCTTCCCTGCCAGTGTAATTTACACAGTAATCAGTGCATTTTATCGCTGTATAAAGGACAATGGTCCTAAAATAGTGTCAAAAGTGTCCGATGTGTCAACCATAATGTCGCAGTCATGATAAAACTTGCAGATCTCCGCCATTACTAATAAAAAAATAATAATAAAAATGTCATAAAACTATCCCCTATTTTGTAGACACTAACCTTTGCGCAAACCTATATATATATATTTTTTTTTTTTTTTCAAAAATATGTAGCCTAAACTGAGGAAAAAAATGTTGTGTGGGTTTTTTTTATTACTTTTTTTTATATATATTTTTGGGGGATATTTATTATTGCAGAAAGTGAAAGATATAAATTTTTTTCAAAATTGTAGCTTTTTTTTTGTTTCTAGCGCAAAAAATAAAAACCACAGAGATGATCAAATGCCACCAAAAGAAAGCACTATTTGGGGAAAAAAGGTCAATTTTGTTTGGGTGCAACGTCGCACGACCGTGCAATTGTCAGTTAACGCGATGCAGGGCTGAATCGCAAAAAGTTCTCCGATCGGGGGGGGGGGTAAATCTTCCAGGGCGGAAGAGGTTAAAGGGGCAAAACTTTGGGAAATATGCACATGTTGCTGAAAATGTGCTAAATGTGTTTTTTTTTTTTTTTTTTACTTTTGCCCAGACAAGCACTTTAAGAGTTGAATGTAACTCGACTTTGTGCTTTCACCCGGCTTACATTCATTACTAATTATCAAGACGCAGTGCGGACTTTCATCATTGCAATGACGCGTTAACCTTCTACGTTTCTTGCCTCCTTCATCTATAGGTAATTATATTTTCATTTGATGAAGTGATTCAGCATTGAAATTTAGTGACTCATCCTGTACACTAGGAGCCCACATCTTTCCTTGGCAGAGCCAGTTCTAGAAGTAGACTGTAGAGTTTTTGTTTTTATGTCTTAAGCTATCGTAATCGCGGGCCTGGAAAACACAGCAATGAGCATCACCAGCTGTCTACTGTGTTTTTTTTTTTTTTTTTTTTTTTTTTTTTTTTTTATATAGGATCTTTCCAGCCATTTCGCCCACCACTTCTGCTTTTTGTGTCCGAAGACGCATATTAAATAGGCATATTGCTAAGCTACCAAAAAAAAAGCCATTACGAAGCCTTACCATCAGTCTGGGTACAGACAAGGCTTCCATTGCTGTTTAGAGGTAGATTATTTTTATTGTTAAAGTGGTTGTAAACCTCAGACATATCCAAGCATATCCCTCTATAGCGTGTAATTGTCTCAATCCAGAGGACTAAGTGTGCATTTCTGTCTGCTGCCTCCTTCCTCTGCTATCAGCATCTTTCCCTTCTGAAGCGTTTGCCTGACACCAAGAGAAAAATGGTAACACAGGAGGGCACAGCCTGTGATTGACAGCTTCAGCTCTGTTCCTGTGTGCTGTGTGAGGGGGGGTGTCCCTCCCTCCCCCCTACTCCTCCCCTCCCCCCTACTCCTCCCCTCCCCCCTACTCCTCCCCTCCCCCTACTCCTCCCCTCCCCCTACTCCTCCCCTCCCCCTACTTCTCCCCTCCCCCCTACTCCTCCCCTCCCCCCTACTCCTCCCCTCCCCCCTACTCCTCCCCTCCCCCCTACTCCTCCCCTCCCCCCTACTCCTCCCCTCCCCCTACTCCTCCCCTCCCCCTACTCCTCCCCCTTTTCCCCTCTCCGTATCCTTCTCCTTTCTCTCCTTCACTTCTCCTCCTCTCCTTTCCCCTCCTCCTCTCCTTTCCCCTCCTCCTCTCCTTTCCCCTCCTCCTTCCCTTCCCCCTCCTCCTTCCCTTCCCCCTCCTCCTTCCCTTCCCCCTCCTCCTTCCCTTCCCCCTCCTCCTTCCCTTCCCCCTCCTCCTTCCCTTCCCCCTCCTCCATCCCTTCCCCCTTCTCCTCCATCCCTTCCCCCTTCTCCTCCATCCCTTCCCCCTTCTCCTCCATCCCTTCCATCCCTTCCCCCTTCTCCTCCATCCCTTCCCCCTTCTCCTCCATCCCTTCCCCCTTCTCCTCCATCCCTTCCCCCTTCTCCTCCATCCCTTCCCCCTTCTCCTCCATCCCTTCTCCCTTCTCCTCCATCCCTTCTCCCTTCTCCTCCATCCCTTCTCCCTTCCCTTCTCCCTTCCCTTCTCCCTTCCCTTCTCCCTTCCCTTCTCCCTTCCCTTCTCCCTTCCCTTCTCCCTTCCCTTCTCCCTTCCCTTCTCCCTTCCCTTCTCCCTTCCCTTCTCCCTTCCCTTCTCCCTTCCCTTCTCCCTTCCCTTCTCCCTTCCCTTCTCCCTTCCCTTCTCCCTTCCCTTCTCCTCTCCCTTCTCCCTCGCCTTCTCCCTCGCCTTCTCCCTCGCCTTCTCCCTCGCCTTCTCCCTCGCCTTCTCCCTCGCCTTCTCCCTCGCCTTTTCCCTCGCCTTCTCCCTCGCCTTCTCCCTCGCCTTCTCCCTCGCCTTCTCCTCGCCTTCTCCCTCTCCTTCACCTCCCCAATGCTGCATACTTATTTAAAATGATCTACTTTGTATACACATCTTATAGCATGCTTTTGAAAAACATATGTTTCTTTTCTTACAAATATAGGTGACTGTAGAGAATTTTCTTCGAGTATTGACTGGCAGATTGCCACCCAGCACCCCACGACTGAAAAGACTCCTTTCTGATGACAGAAGCAATGTTCTTATCTACATGACAGGTACATTTTTGTATTAAAAATAAGGTATTAGTAGGGGCGCTAGAAAAAAAAAAAATTATAAATATGAATGCCATTACATATGCGAAAATTCATAATCATAGAACACCTCAAGTAATAGACAACCTATCACCATGAATAAAAAAACAAATAGTTGCAAAGAAATGGATAATATAGACAATAGAAAATAATAAAGTCCCAATTGGATACTAGAAAAACAAAAAATATATCCACAGTCCAAGGCAGTGATTCATTCAGTGAAAAACTCCGTCTAAAACCATATGCCAGAAGGCGGCTGAAATCTTCTACAAAGTTGTGACACGTCCCTTCACCAAAATTTTGGACACAGAAAACACCCCAAATGTGAAGGTAAAGTTGTCTTCTTACCAGATGCTGTTGACTACTTTATTTAAAAAGATAGTCAAATAGGTTTATGCAGGTGAATTCCCTGCTCACATGGAATAAGGTGGACCTCTTATGGGAAAAAAACCTTCTCCTCATAGATTCAGACAGGTCATAAAAAAAGGAGAGCAAACAAAATCCATAGCGTGACACCGTTTGATAATAAAAATAAATTAAAAAACCTAAGGCCAAATGGCTGCTTACATAAACCGGTGCCCAACCTGGCACTGGGGCTGCTCGCTTAAAACCATCGTTTCGTAATGGATGCGTAGTTCCTCGTTGTGTAGGGCGTGCGTTCCACCAAGAAACAGCCGACAACCAAAAACGTCCGGAACTGTACGTGTACGAATGTGACTAGGTACCGCCTCGAGTTCCAGACGTTTTTCACTGAATGAATCACTGCCTTGGACTGTGGATATATTTTTTGTTTTTCTAGTATCCAATTGGGACTTTATTTATTCTTTTCTATTGTCTATATTATCCATTTCTTTGCAACTATTTGTTTTTTTTATTCATGGTGATAGGTTGTCTATTACTTGAGGTGTTCTATGATTATGAATTTTCGCATTTGTAATTGACATTCATATTTATAATTTTTTTTAGCGCCTCTACTAATACCTTATTTTCAGCACGACAAGTTTTTTTCTCTTGTTTTTAGGGAGCAGCTATTAGTGTTTCACTTAGTTTATTTGATTCACTGACTATTAGTTTATTTATCTTTTTACATTTGTATAAGTGGCGTGGAGTTTGTTTAGCTGCTGTTTTTCAGCTATATTTTCACACATTTTTGTATTAACCACTGGAAGGTTTACCTCTCCTTCATCACCATTTTTTTGGCTATACAGCACTGAATTACTTTAACTGACAATTGCGCAGTTGAAAAAATCTTATGTCATTTTTGGTGGTATTTGATGAGCTCTGTGTTTTATTTTATTTTTTGTGTGTGCTCTAAGCAAAAAAAAAAGGCAATTTTGAAGAAAAAAAATAGTTTTACTTTCTGCTATACAACACATCAAATAAAAAAAATCAAATTTTCATAAATTTAAGCCAATATGTATTTTACTACATGTTTTTGGTAAAAAAAGAAAAAGAGAATCGTATATTGATTGGTTTGCACAAAAGTTATAGTGTCTACAAACTACCATCTCCCTGGTAGAGGAACATATACTAGTGGGAAATGGCTGTAAAAGCTGAAGGTTTTTTTTTTTTTTTTTTTTTTTTTTTTAACCTGAGTCTGATCTTCCTCCAGCACTGAGCACGGGAGCCTCGGCTCTCCCAGGTCTCTCCCGCCTCATTGGCCGAGACGGCAGCCATTGGCTCCCGCTACTGTCAATCGCAGCCAGTGAGCCAATGAGGAGGATGTGGGGCCAAACCAAGCCAAACTCCATGTGTGAATGGACACCCACAGCAGTGGCTCTGGAGTGAGCCTGTTCGGGTGCCCTGTAGCAAGCTGCTTGCTGTGGGGCACTCGGCAGGAGGGAGGGAACCGAGAAGAGGAGGATTGGGCTGCTATTTTCAAAACAGACTGCAAAGAGCAGGTACATATACTACGTTTATTTTTTTTTTATTTTTTTTATTTTAAAGCGGTTGTATAGTCCTTCTTCTTTTTTTTTTTTTTTTTTTTTTACTTTTACCTACAGGTAAGCCTATAATTAGGCTTACCTGTAGGTAAAATGAATATCTCCTAAACCTGTACGATTTAGGAGATATTTACTTTTTATGCATACGCTGACGCCATGCTACACATGCAGTGTTAAGGCCCAGCTGAAGATCCGACAGAACTACCAGACCTTGCCGGGAAAGACTTCCGCGCGCGTGCAAGGTAGTGACTTATCGCGGCTTTGGCCACTCACAGCACCGGAGCCGCGATACCTGGAAGACACGCCGAGGCAACATGTCAGTTCCCTCAGTGTGGATCGGGGGAGATACCTGCACCTCGTACTAAAATGAGTATTTCATAATGAGCTAGTATGTTCTGCATACTAGCTCATTATGCCTTTGCCTTGCAGTTTTTTTTGTTTACAAAAAATAAATAAAAAATTGCAGGTTTTCTACCGCTTTAGGCTCGGTTCACACCAGACGCGGCACGACTTGCCGCGCCGCGACCTGACAAGTCGCCCCCGTTCTGTACTACGGAACCGTTCTAGTAGGAGCGACTCGAGTCGCTCCGACTTAGAAAAAAGGTTCCTGTACTACTTTTGCGGCGACCTCGGGCGACTTGCATTGACTTCTATACAGAAGTCATTTTGCAAGTCGCCGCTGAGGTCGCGGCAGGTCGCGGCACTGCAAGTCGTGCCGCATCCTGTGTGAACCGAGCCTTAAGCTGCCTTTATCTACACTTTAAAGGCGAATAAGCGCCAAAAGAAATATTGGACACACACAAATAATACAATCCAATTCTTTATTCATATCATTTTATTAAAACAATGGCAAGTGCCAAAAGAATGTGCATAACATACAGGATATGTAATCTGATTGAACACATCCCTTAGGAACCCCTCCACAGCATAATGTATCCAAAAGACCACCAGGGGACTGATTTTAAATCCAGCTCCCTCCAACAGACTCTTCTGAGGCTGTACTGCTTGACATGTTCCATTCCTCCTAGAATACAAATACCCATGGGGACAAAACGTATCCTATCCCTTAGGTGGCTTTCTATGCCTTACAAAATCATTTGGATAACATATTGTATTGGTTCAACACTTTATTTTTATTTTTTTCTAGCCCCACTGGAATAGCTGGAGTGGATGTTTTGTTTGTTTTTGGTGTTTTACATGGTTCCCTAGTCTGTATGTACCAGAATCCAGGGCCACTAAGTGGGTAGCAGTTTGCCTGGCAGCACTAGGAGCCCTTGGTTCGAATTCTGACAATGGCACTATCTGCCTGGAATTTACATGTTCCCCCCTGTGCCTGTGTGGGTTTCCTCCGGGTACTCCGGTTTCCTTCCACACATCAAAGACCTGCTGGGTAGGTTAATTGGCTCCTGTCTGAGTTGGTCTAATATATGTGTATGTATGAATGCTCGTTAGGAACCTTTTATATTGTAATCTCCTTGAGGGCAGGGACTGATGCGAATGTACAATATTCATCTACAGCAGATTCATGAACATACCTCTACTGAAGAAGCAATCAAGAAAAACACCCCCACAGTGTATCTCTGGGAACATCATATTTTTGCATTTTCAATATAGAGATGCAGGATTTAATATCTATCCCCTGGTGGTCTTTTGGATATATAATGCTATGGAGATATGGAGGGGGTTCCCAAGGGATGTGCCTAACCAGAGTGGTGCATGTCCTGTATGTTATGTACATTCTTCTGGCATGGTTGTTTTTTTTTTTTTTTTGACTGTCACCAGCTCTCTGCTCAGGGAGCCCTGAGCGATCAGCCATGTTTGATCGCTCGCTCTTAGAGCCGGCGGGGGACAGATGCTACATCCACTTAGGTAAATATGATTCAAAAGAAAAAAATAAACATTCCCATACTTCTCTTTTAAGAGTGTCAGACAAACCATTTATGACTGGCAGGGGTGCTTACAATGATCATTTTTTATCTATTCATGTAAAACCTTTATCCTTTAAGAGCCCTTTCACACTGGGCATCAGTGGTAAAGTGGCGCTATTTTTAAAAGTGGTTAAATCCGAAAAGGGTTTAAATCCGCCTAAATCCCACAACAGCGGCGTTTTGCAGGTGTTCTGGCAGATGGTGTCCTGCTATCATATAGTGTCCGCCCTGTACTGCGCATGCGCAGTACAGGGCAGAAGAAGCTTTGGAAAATCTCCGAAGCTGAACGGCGCCTGCGCCGTGAGTGGAGGTGGTAGCCCCACCATCCAAGCGGACATAGGGTTGTGAAAGTTAGAGGGCCCCTCGCGGGCGAGCTTTGCTCGCCATGCTTTGGGCTCAGCCTCGCTGCGCTCACCTCTTTTATATTCCTAATCTATGTCCACTTCGATGGTGGGGATAGAACCTGGACTCACGGCGCAGGCGCCATTCATCCTCGGCTATTTTCGGAATCTGTGTTGCTGTGTGCTGAGCATGCGCAGTACACAGCGGACACTATCCGATGGGGGACCTTATATGATAGGACAACGGCTGTATAGCAGCGCTGCCCCATTGATTTCAATGGGTAGAACCCGCCCGAGGGCTTTCACGCTGGAGTGAATGGAGTAGCTGTTTTAGGGTGGTTTGCAGGTGCTATTTTTAACGATATAGTGCCTGCAAAATTCCCCCAGTGTTAAAGGGGTCTAAAAGAAAAAACTGTTTGCTGTAACTGTTTATAAAGTGTTAACTGGAGTTCAGCTTGTTAGTGTCCAAATCTGCTATTCCATCTAACACCCCCCCCCCCCAAGACTGACAACGCTGCAAGCCAAAAGTGTCCCCTGTGCTCCTTCATCCAGAGTGTGGGCACTCTAATACAGGAGGTTTGCTACTGGGCAGATGACCAGGTGAAAAAGCCTAAAAAAGAAAATGAAGACAGCCACCACATCTAATGATTGGTGAAGTGCAATATCTTACCTATTTTGGGTATTGGGTTTAATACCAGTTTAAGCAGTAGGCAGCATGTCGGAGCATTCGTCATCTTATATGCACTGTGCTCGGGTTGTTTATCGGGTATTTTATTATGTACCGTCCAAGAAAAATAAAGGTGGGCTTGGTTACAGTGAGTGACGGCATGAAATCTTGTGTTCTGCCATTTAACTGTCACTTATGAGGGAGGATTAGATTAAACTCTAAAAAGTCTCTTTTAAAAGCTGCATCTGCCTGTGATATTGGATTAACTGGCTCCTGGAGTCTGCAATAATTTTTCCGCCTGTATACCACACCAGCAAGTTTGAGCACCACTTATTAGTGTATATACTGAAATCTGCAGTTACCATAGAGATCGCAGACCTGGCCAAACGGAACCACGCTGCTTCATGTGCCTGTATGATGAACCTGTGTGTGGTCACTGAACCTCCTCTGCAGTACACACAGACATGGGTGCTAAAATCATTCCTCTAACTCACACAGGTCACGGAGGAAATGGCTTCCTCAAATTCCAAGATTCAGAAGAGATCACCAATGTGGAGCTTGCTGATGCCTTCGAGCAGATGTGGCAAAAGAGGAGGTAATAAAACAGTTAAACTCTCTAGATAAAAACAGAAGCTTACTGATGTATTACTCGCTACGTCTCAGAAAGCTCCATGCGGAGAAAAGCTTTATTAAAATGTAATCTTCTTTTTATTTTCAATAACTTTTATTACAGATTTCATTTGATGCACAAATAATAAAAAACCCGAACAAAGTATCTGACAATGAAAGGCCTCCTCTTCCACATAGGACACATTTTGTTTATTATTGGCCGTTTTTATGCTTGGCACAAGCAGTCCTACAAAGATATATTTATATATACTTTAGAGAAATTGTATATATTTTTTTTTTTTTCAGTAAATACATTTTTTTTTTCTTTTTTTTCCCCTTCTATGGAAATTTAATTGTGGTTTCCATACATTTATAGTGATATAACAAGCATCAGAACAAGTTCAGGATACCCTGAAGAGCACATAGTACATAGGGTGAGCTATGACGGCACGTTTGCTAACCGAAATCTGGTTTGTATCTGGAAACCAGCACATAATAAACAAATCCTATCCTCATATTGATTAGTGGTCCCAAATTAATAACTACTGCAGTAGAGTACAGACACAAGATACACTTAGCATCTTTCCAAATAAGGGCTTCTTCACGCAGACGTGTCCGTGTACGGAGCCCGCTCTGCTCAGCGGGGGATCGATCCATCGATCCCTGCTGAGCAGGCAGATGACAGGTCCATCTCTACACTCTGTGCAGGGACGGACCTGTCAGAGCGCTGCTCTCCCCTATGCGGGGGTCGGGTGAAGACCGTAGAGTCTGTCGTCATCCGATCCGCAGACGGATGGAAAAGTAGGTTTTTCATCCATCACACTTTTTTGGATAGGAGCGGGTCGGATGTCAGCGGACGTGTCACCGCTGACATCCAACGCTCCATAGAAGTCTATGGAGCATCCATTCAGGTCCGTCTAAAAAACTGACATGCGGACCTGAACGGACAGTCTGCGTAAAAGAGGCCTAACTGTTCTGTTTATTCACCGCAGGTTTTTTTTTTTTTTTTTTTTTATACACGATTACGTAGCTATGACATTTAATATTACAATTGTACTTTTTATGGTAACAAGGGGCGTAACATAGACAGGCTAATTCTAATCAGGGGCTTAAAAGAATGCAAACCTGTAATGAAAACCTTATTAGTGCTGTGTGCACAATCAGTGCCATGTGCAATACATAGGCAAAGCATCCAAAATAGAATACAAGTTTATACAGAATTTACAAATTTCCTGAAGTGGAAGGTCGATGGTGGAGCTTATCAGAGAAGTTGCTGGGACTTCTGTCTCCAGTGAGTTGTAGAGGCAGGGGTATATTGAGGGGGATTGAAAAAAGGAAGGGTGGGTAGATGGCAGAAGGGAGGGAAGGATTTACACAGTAGGAATTCAAGGTGAGATTGGGGCAGCAAAGAACAGAAGGGTGTTGGAGAAGGGGAATGAGGGAAGGGGTTAGGAAGCCATGAAGACCTAGCTTGGGGTATGATATGCCACCACTGGATATTATAATGTGTTTAGAGTGAAAGTCCAGTTTAATTTGTTAGTTGTATTCCAGTCTTCAATCCATTGTACTCCAGTCAAGGGGACCATATTTTGAGAAATAGCAACTATGTATTTTCAAAATTTTTTCCAGTATACCTTTTTTAAAACCCAAACCCAGCTTTATTTTTTAAAGGATTGTAGTAGTTTTGCTCTTCTATGTGTTAATTCCATTTTCTTAAAGAGGGATTCCACCAAAAAAAAAATTAAAAGCCAGCAGCTATAAATACTACAGCTGCTGACTTTTAATAAATGGACACTCACCTGTCCCGGGTTCCAGCGATGCCGGCAGCCGAGGCCGATCGATCGCTCGGCTCTCGGCTGCTGCCGCCACCATTCTAGGTGAGGGAATCAGGAAGTGAAGTGAATCGGCTTCACTTCCCGGTTCCCTACTGCGCATGCGCGAGCCGCGCCACGCAATAGGAAATCTCCGCGCTGTCACTGGGACCCGTGTGTGTCCCAGCAGACAGCGCGGCAGGGCAGGAAATGGCGTAGACTCCCACGGGAGTCTATGCCCAGAAGTGGGTGAAAATACCTGTCTTTGACAGGTATCTCCACCCCCCTCCCCCCTGAAAGGTGTCAATTGTGACACCGGAGGGGGGGAGGGATCCGATCAGCGGAGGTTCCACTTTAGGGTGGAATCCCGCTTTAATACCCTACTTACCTTTTCCATGTTCCAGTGTTGCTCTCATCATCCTCTTTCCACGGTGGTGACAGCCCCACTTTCTGGCTGAATGGTGTCCAGTGTCATTCAGCCACTTCCTTTGGAAGGAGACGTAGCAGGCTGATGAGCTCATCTTCGTCACTCTCTGCTCCCCAGTAAAATTTAAAGCTGGTCATAGACGGATGGTTCATTCGATCCATCTATGGGCATGCTGGTTGTACTGAAACATGTAAACAAATTAGTGTAGCACTCAAAATTGTGAATATGAAAGTAAATTAATAAATTTAAAAGGTGAATGTCAATTTAACAGAGATCATAAAACATTCAAAAGTCCAAATCCATGTTGAGACACCAAGAGGTAGCTAAGCCAAAGGATAAACAGTTATAGAAAGTCTCTCTTGGTGTGTACAGGGAAATTCATTAAATATTGATCCCAAAAAGTGCAGTAGAAAGTGATAAAGTTGGCACGCTTACCAGAGACCATGGACACGCGTGTACTATATAGCAGTTGTGTCAAACGGGCATTGGTGAGGATGAACCTCAATGAAATCCACCACAGGACACTGTAAGCAGGGTAGGTCCCATCCGATATTCCTCAAAGGTTCCCGGTAGCAAGACACAGACTCCAAAACTTGTGGTGAACCACATCAAGTGGTACAATGATCCATGATGTGCATGGGAAAAAAGAGAACTGCACATGGTGTAATACCGTTTGGTATATTTATCGTAAAAAAAAAAGGGGGTTTACGCTTAAAAAATTCCGGATAAACAAGCTTGTAACATGTAGGTAAGTATGCAATGTTTCCACGACCGGCGCTGAAGTACATCACTGCTGGAGGCTATAGCCACCAGTGGTGATCGTTGTGTATAGGCATCTTACACTTAAAAGTGGATTCTATAGATATATGGTTAACCATCCCTCTTCACAAGTGTATGGTACTATTGTCTATCTTTGTAAGCTCCTTAGTTTGGCTGATGAGTTCAGGATGACCACCCGTGTCATAAGTATTATACAATGGGATTGGGCGTTGTATACCGTCTAAGGCATATGGAGCCGTTGATTGGTGGATGTGTCTGCCAGGCCTGCCCATACATACTGCCTTTTACATTCTATATCACTACAAGCTCCTGAAGAAGCGTCTAAGCGCGCGCAGCATGTGGAGTTTCCTCATCACGCCTCTACCACCAACCAGCTTTTTCCTCCAACTATCATCACCTTTTGTACTGTGGTAACAATTGGTTGTGTTGGGTGGTGAGAGTCATGTAGATGATACACCATGTTTAGTTTTAACATGTTATGCCAACAATGTTATTTTTAATCATGTTTTATAAAAATCTGAAAATGTATTATCTGAAATCTGTGCCTCCTAAAGTCCATGTTTTTTGCTCCTACCAATAGTCAAAGTAATATATCATAGCAGGAGGGATTCCCCTATCAACGCTGACAGTGTTGATGGGGGCAATCGAGCGATTTCTTTTGGTTGAAGGAAGGAAAATTGCATAAAATCTATGGCTAGCCTAAGAATCCAGAACATGGTGGAAGGTACATAAAGCGGGAATCCGCCGGGAGTGCGCGTTTTTTTTTTTTTTTTTCTTAAAAGCCAGCAGCTACAAATACTGCAGCTGCTGACTTTTAAAATAGTGACACTTACCTGTCCAGCGCGCCCACGATGTCGGCACCCGAAGCCGATCTCTCGATCGTCTCTCGGGTGCTGCCGCCGCCATCTTGGGTATGGGAATCAGGAAGTGGAGCCTTTCGGCTTCATTTCCCGGTTCCCTACTGCGCATGCGCGAGTCGCGCTGCGCAATGAGGATGGACCCCGCTGTCTCTGGGATCTGTGTGTTTCCCAGCAGGCAGCGGGGGACTTTCGGAAAGGGGCGTAATCTACGCCCCTTTCCGCAGAGAGCTATCCAGGAAGTGGGTGCAGATACCTGTACTGTACAGGTATCTGCACCCCCTCCCCCCTGAAAGGTGCCAATTGTGGCGCCGGAGGGGGGGAGGACTCCAATGAGCGGAAGGTCCACTTTAGGGTGGACCTCCGCTATAAGCACTGTGTCATACCCCTCCAGTGCATTCTCCTCCGGGACTCAGAATAATCCTATAGGCACATTCTCGGCCATTTTGGGCATGAATGTCCTGGCCAACAATGTATACCTGGTAAGGGATTTTTAGCTTGTACCAAAGATTATCTGGAATCTCTTGCTGGAATCACCTTTTCTAAGCAAAGCAGACCTTCTTACCCTCACAGTGGCTGACTATAAACTTTAGATGGTAGTGGATGTAGCTGTTTGTTTTATGCTAAGAGGTTCAGGGAAAGATCTAAAATGTAGGGCAGATGCTTATTTTGGGGGTCAAACAATATCAATTGGACAAGTTCTCTGATCTTCCCAAGTGATATCTGGCCTTTTTATAGACAGGAAATTATCACCCAACCTGGCTGGAAACCTCCGGACTGTGTGATTGCTGTCTTGTGTTTGAGCTATTTCAGCTTTTACTTGCCAAAAGGAACAGTGAGCCTCACCTCCACCACCTCACTTGCCATCCCATCTCTGACAGCTAGTTAAACCTGGATCTGAATACAGACCTCCTTTTCCGCTTAGCTAGTTATAGTTTCTCTTTTTTTTTTTTAAACAAAAAAAAAAATGTTTTTGCCAGCGTTTTCTGCTTTAAAACACATTTTAGATGCGTTATTATTCACGATTTATATAGCGCCAACGTTCTACGCAACGCTTTACAATGTATAGGGGGGACAACACAATTACAGTACAATACAAAAGGTACAGGAGGGCCCGGCTCGTAGAGCTTACATTCTAAAGGGAGGGGGTGGTACAAAAGGTAATAGCTGCAGAGAATGATTTGATGGGGGTGGGTGTGGGATAGGCTTCCCTGAATAAATGAGTTTTCAGGGAACTCCTAAAGATGGACAGGGTAGGGACTGATCGGACAGACTGGGGCAGGGAGTTCCAGAGGATGGGAGAAGTCTTGAAGGCGAGCATTAGAGGAGCTAACAAGGGAGCTAGAAAGCAGGAGGTCCTCTGAGGAGCGGAGGGGACGATTTGGGTGATATATGCAGATGAGGTTGGTGATGTAGATGGGGGCGATGTTGTGGATGGCTTTGTATGTTATGGTTAGCATTTTGAATAGGAAACATTCATACAGCATCATTGTGTTGTGTTATAAAACCTGCTTGCATTAGTTTGTATTTGTTCCCATTGAATTCAATGAAAGGGAAATCCTTGGCATCCCCAGGGATGCGCTAAAAGCAACTGGTAAATTTTGACTCCTGATTACAGTTCTGTGTGCTCTCACATGCTCTGGATTGATGCTTCTTGTCAGACAGTGAAAGCATTTCATAAAGCATAGTGATTTAGAGATGACAGCATGCATTAATTCACTCCTCTGCAGAGACCCATTAATGCTCTATGTCAAACACAAGTCCCACGGGCCGAATCCGGCCCACCAGGCCATTTCATGTGGCCCTCACATCCAGGACCTTTTTTCGGCGCAGCAGAGTTTCGCCACCACCAGCTCTCGCCCTCCACTCCTTGTAAACTCTTTATGCCAAAGCGGTCAATGGTAGGTGCTGGGGCAGGCTCAACATGGTTTCTAAGGACTGCAAAGAAAAAAATAAAAAACCTAGTAGAATTATGGTCTCTTTTAAAAAATATATTCGCACTGGCTACAAAGTGATTATAAATACTTTATTTTTTATTTTTTTTGGTAACAGACGTGTTATACTTGTTCTCTGTAATGGTTTTACACATAGCAGCCCCAATTCCCCTCTTCTTGAGTCTCCCCTGCCGAGTGCTCCTATAGCAAGACACTTGCAATGGGGGCACTCGTGCGTGCTCTTTCCTGAGCCCCGCTGTGTGTGTCAATTGACAAACAGAGAGTGACTCTGCCCCTGCCCCCCCCCCCCGCTCCCTTCTCACTGGCTGTAATTGACAGCAGCAGGAGCTAATGACCCCCGCTGCTATGACTGAGCCGATGAGGAGGGGGAGAGGCCCTTGCTCTTCTGCACATCGCTGGATCGAGATCGGGCTCAGGTAAGTATAGGGGGGGGGGGTTCTGGTTGGGGGGGAAGCTGCCTGTAGAAGGTTTTTAACTTTTTTTTTTTAATGCAGATAATACATTAAAGTAAAAAAACTTTTTCTGCCTTTTTAATACTCACTTTAACCACTTCATTACTGGGCTATAGTCATATGAGGTCTGCAGTTGGGATCTCCCTTCCTGGGTTGGCGTCATATGACGTCCTCTGTCTTTTGCCGCTCCTGAGGGCCCCCGGGGGCCCGCAGCATGGCGATCGGGGATGAGGTATGTCCCTCGGACACAGCCCATCCCAGATCCATGTAAAGAGCCAATAAAAAATGGCTCTTTACCATGTGACCGGCTGTGTCCAATCACAGCCGGTCATGTATTGCCCACATGCACGGCGCTCGTGGACGCCCCTAGCAAAATTTTCGCTCTTTTTTTTTTTCACTTAGGTCTTAAAAAATAAATAAAAAAAAACCCAGTGGTGATTAAATACCACCAAAATAAAGTTCTATGTGTATGAAAAAAATTACAACAATTTTGTTTGGGTACAGTGTTGAATGACTGAGTAATTGGAATTCAAAGCGCGTGAGTGCTGAAATCTAAAAATTGGTCTGGGAAGGAAGGGTGTATAAATGTCCTGTATTGAAGTGGTTAAAGTGGAGCTCCACCCAAAGTGGGAAGCTCCGCTTGTCTGAAGTCCTAACCCCCCCCCCTTTTCTGTTGCCACCTTTTGGCAACTTTCTGGGTGGGGGGGTCATTTTGTAAATTCGGACATTTTGTAAAGTAGGACAAATTTCCTATTTTATATTCTGAGAACTAGACGTGCTCACGTGAATATGCAAATAGAAGCCCAAATGTATGGAAGGGTCCCGTTTTTCCTTCAAAGGCTTTAGGCCTCATTTACACCGTAAAGCGTAGCGTTTTCAGGCAGAAAGTCGCACCTTTTTTGCCACGATTTTGTACAGATCAAAAGGTCACCGATGTAAAAAGCAGAAACACGCCTGTAATCTGCCAAATAAAAAAAAAAAAAAAAAAGAAATGTATGGGAGACAATAATTTTACAATTTTTGTGTGCCACATTCAAAATTTGGAACAAAACTTTTAAGATACCCCTAGTGGTGGACTTTTAAGGAACGTACAATAACTATGCACAATTTTTTTTTTTTTTTTTTCAAAGATTCAAACAACAATTTTATTGAAAAAAGTAAAAACAAATGTAGAAAGGTATATATGAAACAAGGAATGTATAGGTAAAATCTGTACATATATAAGTTATTTCAAATTTCCTACGCGTTTCGGAGAAACTAAATCTCCTCCTTCAGGGAATATGTACAACTGTAAGATATATTTTCAAAATAGTTTGTTGTAAAGACATCCCATTTTAAAAACACGATGGAAAGCCAGGGTAGTTATCAGTAATTATTCTGCCCCGTTGAGGTCTTCCCATAGGATCACTCCGATAGAACAGGCCACAAAACTGGCAAGATGTTAAGGAAAGGGACAGAGACCCCCCACAATGGTGGACAATTGGAGCTAATGGGCTCCCACCCAGAAAAGACACTGGGGCAAAAACGCACAGTCCTTGGCTGGATACTGTTTCACATACATCCATTTCCGGGTGGGAGCCCAATAGCTCCAATTGTCCACCATTGTGGGGGGGTCTCGGTCCCTTTCCTTAACATCTTGCCAGTTTTTGTGGAACTGCTTTACCCGTTATGCTGTGTGACGGGGCATTGTCGTGCATGATAATTGCTGGCTGATTGGGTGATGACTATAGGTAAGGAACCGCATGTTTTGGAAGAAGGTTCTGATAAACATTTGCATTCATTCTGCCATGTAGCTTTGTAAGAGACCCAACTACTGCTGCAGAAAACATCCCCCAAACCGTGACGCTTACCCCTCCACTGTAAACATCCCTTGTAATAGAAGAAAACCATGACAGGACCTCCCTTTTTTAATGTGAGATCTGGGGTAAAAAAGACCTCAGATCCCATATTTACACTAAAATGCAATATTAAAAAAAGGTAACTTGGAAAAAACTTTTAAAAATTTCTCCTTTTAAGAGCTATGGAGCCGAGCGGGTAGCCATCTTTCCCTCACTTGGCAGCCAGGCATCCGCGGGAAAGGACGCGATCGTCTCCGCCACTACCAGTGGGTCCAGTAAGCGGCGGAGACGACTGGAGCGCGGCGGGAGGGGGGGGGGGACACCTCTCCCGCTACCAATCTTGTGGCGGATCCACCATGGAAACCACTTTTATCATAAAGAGAAACGCACAGCGCTCCTAAAAATACCAGGCTTATGGCAACTGGCTGCTGCCATAACCTCGGTATTTAGCGTCCAAGTACTGATGTATGGGTACATCGTTTTGCATGAAGTGGTTAAAAACCACTAGCCAACCAGCCGCTGTCATTATACGTAGCTGTAGGTCGTCCCTTTAAATGGCTTTAGCAGGTGCGCCACGTGTACTAGGAGCTGATGCTCGTGCCCGGCGGCCCTGATGTCTGCCGGGGACCCCGCAATTGCTCCTGAGAGAGGGAAAACTGCGTATTTGTCAATGTAAACCAACAGATCCCCCGTTCTGTCAGGGAGAGGAGAGAGATCTGCTTTTTCTAGTGATTTAGAAACAGCGATGTCTCTCTACTCCCAATCACTACACTGCCCTTACAGTTAGAACCGCCTCCCTAGGGAACACTTAACCCCTTGATCGCCCTCTACTGTTAACCCCTTCCTTGCCAGTGACATTTATACAGTAATCAGTGGCTATTTTTAGCTATGATTGCTGTATAAATGTCAATAGTCCCAAAAAAAGCATCAAGTGTCCTATCTGTCTGGAACTATGACCTTCATGCATTCCTTGCATGAAGGTAAAAAAAAAATGTACGCATTGATTTTTCCCCTCCATTGCACAGAGCAGGTAAGTATAGATATGTTTGTTATTTAAAAAAAAAAAAATCTTTTACAACAACTTAAATTTTTTCACTCTGTATTCCAAAGGCGTTTTATTTTTACCTTGAACAGTGACTGGCAGCAGAAGACTAGCAGCTCCTCCTTCTTATGTTTCCCTGCAGACAGGCTGGGGAAGATCTGGGTCATGTCACAGATGTATGTTAGAAACAGCTACTTAGATGATTTTATTAAAATAATTACAGTGCCATCATCCACATACACTAATAGAAGGGGCAATGTAAATTCAAGTCTGTGTTTAATCTTTTTAAAGTGGTTATAAACCCACTTTTTTTTTTTTTAAACTGACACCTGCAAGATAAAGGCATAAAGAGCTAGTATGCATAGTGTACTAGCTCATTATGTAATACTCACCTGAGATCAAAGCCCTCGCTGCGGTGCCCATACACCGATCCAGCGGCCGGCATCACTCTGAGGGGCTACTTCTGGGTATTGCGGCTCCGGCGCTGTGATTGGCTGGAGCAGCGATGAAGTCACTCCCGCACATGCGCGCAGGAGCCGACGGTAGCGGCACACTCACTGAAGCAAACGGCACGTGCAAATAGGGCGACCGTGCAGGTTTAGGAGATATCCTGGGTAGCTACATGTAAGCCTCATTATAGGCTTACCTGTAGCAAAAAGTGGTCTGTGAGGGTTTACAACCACTTTAAGCAACATTCTGTTTGGGATGGTTAAACGGGGACCGTAATGGTAGTGCTCACTGTTACTTAGACCCCTTTCACACTGGGGCATTTTTCAGGTGCTTTAGCGTTAAAAAAAAAAAGCACCTGAAAGAAGCCGCAACATCAATCCCAATGTAAAAGCCCGAGTGCTTTCACACTGAGGCACTGCGCTGGCAGGGCGTCAAAAAAAAGTCCTGCGAGCAGCTTCTTTGCAGCGCTTTTGGAAAGGTGAAATCAATGGGAAGTGCCTGAAAAGCGCTATTGGCAGAAGCGTTTTGTGGGCACTTTTAACCCTTTATTTGGCAACTAGCAGGGGTTAAAAGCGCACAAAAAACGCTGGTAAAGCGCTGCTAGTTTAAGCAGCGATTTACAAGCGTTTTTCGGGCACTGACAGTGTGAAAGGGCTCTTAAAGCACTCGGGCTTTCACATTGGGATTGCAGATGAGGCTTCTTTGAAGCGCTTTACAGGTGATTTTTTTTAAAGCCAAATCGCCTGAAAAACGCCCCAGTGTGAAAGGGGTCTTAAAGAGGAAGTAAACCCTGATGGGTTTTACTTCCTCTTTGTTTCCCTGCAAAGGTAAAGCATAATGTGCTACTATGCATCACATAGTAGCCCATTATGTGTCACTTACCTGAAACTGAAGCCTGCGATGTCCTCAATTTCCTCGCCTCCATGAAGCGTCCATCTTTCACCCTCTTCTTTCCAGGTATTGTGACTCTGCTGCTGTGATTGGCCGGAGCCGCGATGATATCCCTCCCGCACATGCACGCGGGAGCCAGCAGTCATGGCACGATCACTGTTTTCTACAGGTTTTTATAGTGCGCCTGCGCCGTTGTCTTTCGCATGCGCCATAGACATCGGTGCCTGTCTCTTTTGCAAATATCTCCTAAACCGTGGAGGTTTACAACCACTTTAAACAAGCTACTAATGGGCTTCAGTAGACTTTAATAATCTTCAGCACTATGTAAAGGTTGAAAGCCTGCTGAAGTCTGGAAGCAGCTAGTTTAAAGTGGTATTAAACCCAAAAGCAAACCTTTATTATGTTGCAGCCTACCAATTCCTTGATGTGCAAAAACAAATGCAGCTCCCTATTGAAATGAATAGAAAATGCATTTTTGTGGCCTTTTTGCTAACACGCCAGCTAACCCTTGTTACAAATGTCAAAGCTAGCCCCTGCCTAGGCAGAACTATTGCATGTTGACTACATGTTAAAACAGAATAAACCATATTGAAACGAAAATGAATAGAAAACGCATATAAAATGTGGCAAAAACGCACCTGCGCTACGTTTTTGGTGCGTTCTTTAAGTCACATGTCTAAGATTCACAGGTGCATGCAGGATACTAGTCTCCCAGAAAACGCGCTGGGAATGCATCAAAAACTCATGTTTTTGTGGCAGAGTAGTGTGAAAACAGCCTAAATAGAGGGAATGAAAGAATTTCCCCTGCTGGCTATTGGTTTTAGCAGGCATTGGGACCTATGATTGCGGAATACTCAAAAATTGACTGCATCTGATTGGATGCTGTCACTGCCTGGCCAAAAATTTTCCACCCAGGTCATTCAACTGGTTTGAAAAATTTGGCTTTTGTGATGGCCGCAGGACCATGCAGTTTCAGTTGATTCAGCAGGTATCAGCCAAAATTTGAGTGGTGTATGGCCGCAATACCAGCCATAGTCTTATTTAACAGACCTTTTTCATTTTGATATCTTTTATTCAACAAATGGCTTAAGCAGCCAAGGTTATTGTTGGGTAAGTATGTTAGATAACGACATCTTGAAAAGAGGGTAATTGGATTTAGGTATTCCATTCAGTGAGATGAGACGAGAGGTGTACTGTGGAGGTGATCTGCCCTGTATAAAAAGTCTGGTTACTAATAGTCTGCTCTTCTAAAGCAAGATTCTTTCATGAGAATTATGGCCTGATCAAAAGAAGGTTCAGAAGACCTTAGTAGAAGAGTTTCAGAGATGCCAGAGAGCTAGATTTTTCTTCTGATAGTCTGCTTTGCAAGGCATTGTGGGAAGGTAATATCAGGTCAGATTTCAGGGAGTCAGACTTAGGAGAATTTTAAAATACATTTAACTTTTTTTAAAGTGTATCAAATACTTTTTTTTATGTTTAGGGGATGTGTGCTCATAACTATTACGTAAAAAAAAAATGCAGACAAAAAAAACCCCATAGTACTTAAACTGATTGTGCAGCTCGATTGCCCCGAACCTCGCCTTCTGGGGTCCCTCGGTGGCTCCTCCCCACATTAGGTAACCCCCTAGGAGAAGCACTCTCCCGGGGGATTACCTTTCGGGCATGCTCCCGAGTCCGGATTTCTGCATCCATAGAGGCCGAATACAGGACTCGGCCCCGGCGCCCACGTCATTGGATTTGATTGATGGCCATGGGAGCCAATGGCTGCACTGCTATCAGTCTATCCAATCAAGAGCCGAGAACCCCGGGCAGAGAGACAGGGTCCCTGTGGGTCAAGTTCCAGGGCTCAGGTAAGTAAAACGAGGGGGGCTGGGGGGCCGGTCACTGCCAGATTTTTTTTGCCTTAATGCATAGTATGCATTAAGGTGGGAAAAACTTGAAGGTTTACAACCCATTTAATCCCAATGAAGGACTGTGCTTTCTCTGCTTAGGGACTGTCCAGTGTCGGCATCTAATTTCTAGACTGAGATGCTGGCTCAGAGATGACACTGTGAGGTTGATTTACTTAAGGCATATAGACTGTTGTATTTTTTTTTTTTTTCCCATTGTACAAAATATCATAACAAACAGCTTATATACACAACAGTTAATCTTATCCACTATACATATTCACACTTCCTGTATTAATTTATCCCACATTCTATTACCCCCCCCTCTTCTCCCAACCCCTCCCTCCCTCCTTACCCCATCCTCCCCCCTCCCTCCCTCCCTCTCCTAGTATCCCTCTTTTCTAGGTTTATCTTTATTATCTCTAAACTAGTTTTCAAACCTGTATTCCATGGTTTTCAAGCTGCTTTGTGCTTTACCCTTTTCTTTCTTTTTTCTTTCTTTCCTTTCCTTCCTCCCTTCTTTTCTTTCTACTACTATTGTTGATCAGGTGGATACCCTATTTCGTTCAGCCACGGCCTCCATATTTTCTCAAACCCTATAAGGTTTCCTCTACGTATATATACAGTTTTCTCCTTCCATATTAAATCATTGATAACCTGGGTCCATTCACTCACAAGAGGTGCACTCTCGGACTGCCATTTCTGTGCTATCAGTTTCCGCGCTTGAAATAAGCAGCGTATAACTGCAAGCATAGTACTTTTCTGTTCGCCCGGCATTTTCCTGTATCCTAGTATACAGGTTTTAGGGTCCAGGTCCAGCTTAATCCCAAATATTTTGTTTATAATTTCTGCTATTCCTTCCCAATATCGAAACAGCTTTGGGCACCTCCACATCATATGTAGAAGGTCCCCATGGCCTCGGCATCTAGGACAGTTGGCGTCCGTCCTCCTTCCAAACAGAAACAGTCTCTTGGGAGTGTAATAGGCCCTGTATATCAGCATCAGATGTGACACTTTCTGTGATGGAGAAACCGATAGTAGAGGGCCCAGTTCCAATATTCTCTTCCACTGTTCCTCCGTGATCTCTCCTATGTCCTCTTCCCACTTCTTCTTTTGCTTGGCTAAGCCAGGTTCTATTTTGAGACCCCTGTCTAATAACCCATAAAGGGTAGATATAACTTACCTAGATTTATCTATTTTAATTATCTCCTGGGGTCAGGATATCTTGTCCCACTCAGGGATCTGTGGACCAAACTGCGCTTTCAGAGCATGCCGAAGCTGTAAATATTGAAAGAATGTCTGTTGCGATAGGTCATATTCCCTTTTTAGATCCGTAAATGTTTTCAAAATTCTACCATCGTAGATTTGGCCCAGCCTAACTATTCCTTTCTTCTCCCATGTGTTAATTCTCCCAATTGACAATATTTCCTGCAAGTTCTTATTATCCCACAGGGGTGTGTATTCTGACCAACCTGTACATCCCAGCATCTTTTTTTACCGTTCTCCATACTTTACTCAGCATATTTATTATGGGGTCCTTGCGCTGAAAAGAACTTGCTTCCAGTGCATCTACCAGTTTTTTATGTGGGGCTCCTATCAGCATTGCTCTGCCATTTGGATTACCCTCCCCCTCCTGATTACATCCCACCAGATGTTGCAGTTGTGCTGCTAAATAATAATTCCTAGGGTTGGGCACGGCTAATCCCCCCCCTATCCATTGGCTGCTGTAGCGCCTGGAGTCGAATTCTCGCCTGTCCCTTTTTCCAGATTAACTCCTGAAAGAGAGTTTCAAACTTTTTAAACAATTTTTTCCCTATCCAAACCGGGGCATTGTGCAGAACGTACAACAATTGTGGCAACCATATCATTTTTATCAGGCTACAACGACCCGCTACCGACAAGGGGAGTTGACTCCAGGCGTCACAGCTTCGCTTAAATTTACCCAATAGCGGAAGCATATTTTTGTCAACATATTGCTCTAAGTTTGTTGTTAAATATATACCTAGGTATTTCATTGAGTCTACCATTTCTAGTTGCGGTATCCCAGTCGCGGTCACTGCGCCTGGGGTATCTACTTGGAGCAGCTCTGACTTCCCCCAGTTTATTGTCAAACCCGTGAAACCTCCAAAGTCCTCTACAAGTTTAATTGCCTTCGCCAGAGATTGACCAGTGTCCCCTAGAAAGAGGAGAACATCATCTGCATAAAGTGCGATTCTTTCCTCTCTGCCCTCTTCCCTTTGAAAACCAGATATCTCAGGATCTGACCTAATGGCGATCGCCAACGGCTCCATTGCAATAGCGAAGAGCAGAGGGGAAAGAGGACACCCCTGCCTTGTCCCTCTGCTCATCTCTATTCTTCCAGATTGTTCTTTATTTATTCTTACTTTTGCACTAGGGTCACTGTACATCATTTTAATCCATCCGATGAACGCGGGGCCGACCCCACACCCCTCCAGGACACGCCATAAATATCCCCATTCTAGACTATCAAAAGCCTTTGTCATGTCCAAAGATAGGATGGCCCTCGAGCCCGCGTTCATCGGAGGGGTCTGAATGTTTAAAAATGCCCTTCTTATATTCATACTGGTTGATCGCCCGGCAATAAAACCTGTCTGATCTATGTGTATCAGCCTATTAATAACTTTATTTAACCTATTTGACAGTACCTTCGCTAGAATTTTAGCATCAGAACATAAAAGTGATATCGGCCTATACGAAGCTACCTCTTGAGGATCTTTTCCTTCTTTAGGTATTACAATAATGGTCGCCTCCATCATAGATGCGGGCAGTTTCCCCTCTACCTTTGCCCCTTTCAAAGTCCTAAGTAGTTCTGGGAGTAAAATTTCACTATATTTCTTGTATAGTTCCACCGGTAGGCCATCTGGCCCAGGGGACTTTTGGTTAGCCATACCAGTCACTGCCTGCTGTATCTCACTAAGGGTTATAGGGGCTTCCAGATCATCCCTCTCCTCTTGCGTGAGGGTTGGGAGTTTCACTTTCTCCAAAAATGCGCCCATATCTTCTTCGTTCCTCTGGCCTCGAGTTCTGTATAGTTCCTCATAGAAAACCCTGAAGGCTTCTACAATCTCCTTTTTGCTTGTAAGAACTGTCCCATTCATGGACTTAATCGCTGGGATTATAGCTGAGGGGGAGTTAGTTTTTACTAGCTGGGCCAATGTTCTCCCAACACTCTCTCCCTCCCCAAAATAGCGTTGCTTCTGAAATAATCGCTTATTTTCTTCCCTTTTAATAATTGCCGACCTATACCCATGCTGTTTGTTTAACCAAATTCTTTGTTTTTCATAGGTGGGATCCTGAACATAGTTCTCCTCTTCCTCTATTACTTCCTTCCTGATTTTCTCCTCCCAGCTCCTAGATTTCTGTTTGATTTTAGCCACCTGGTGGATCAAAATACCTCTAGTATATGCTTTTAGTGTATCCCATGTTGTATTAGTTGGGGCGGTATCTATATTAAATACTAAAAACTCTTTTAATCTTTTTGGAATTTCTTCTACATCCTTCATTAGTTCAAGCCAGAATGGACTTATTCTCCAACCCCCCGGTATTTTTCTTTTTTCCCCTGTACTCAATACTATTTTCAAAAATGAGTGGTCAGATATTCCCCTAGGGAGATGCTCTATATTTCTTACATCTTGCAGCGCTTCCTCATTGCCCAAGGCTAGATCTATTCTGGATAGTGTTGAGTGAGAACTTGAAAAACAAGAATATTGCCTTACATTCATATTCCTCACCCTCCACATATCCAACAGTCCTACTTCCTTCAGGAAATAACTTAATCTTGTTAACCCCGTCTCTCCCAATTGAAGTTTAATGGGGAACCTGTCAGCCCCTCTATCAAGCACTTCATTAAAATCCCCCAAAATTATAACCGGTACATCCTCCTTGTCTGCCAAAAAATCCGTTAGTCTATACACCACCTCCATCTTAAACGGAGGTGGCACATAGACACACGCCAGAACACATGGCTTATCCTCCAAAACACAATATAAAAAGATATAACGGCCCAGTTCGTCTATACTGGCCTGTCTGCAGACAAATCTCACCCCTGTTCCTATCATCACGCACACTCCCCTCGAGTAGGATGTGTGGGTGGACTGGTATTGATTTTGATACCTCCTATTTTTAAGTTGGGGAATAGTTGATTTTGTTAAATGTGTCTCCTGCAGACAGGCCAGACCAATCGCATGCCTATCCAGCATCGAAAAAACTGCTGCTCGTTTAATCGGGCTCCCCAAGCCTCTTATATTCCAAGAGGCAACATTAAGTACCTTATCCAACATTATTCAGCATATGATGGAAATAAAATAAAATAGAAAACGGGGGTGAAACTTCAAATTTTGTGAAAAATATCCTATAATATCTCATTCTACCCGTGCTCCCCCCATATCCACCTAGTTTACAAAATCCCTGCAGGTGTGTCATCTTTATAGTAGTAGCTTCCAATTGAGCTACTGTTTGTGTGCAAAATATACAATGTACAGCTTTCAACCTTCTGTTATCCTCTATATTCAAATTTTTTTGACCCCTTCTACCTTCTCTCCCTTTCCAGCCCCTCCCAACCCCCCCCTCCCTCCCTATCCCCCCAACCCACCACCTATCTAGGTACTCCCTTAAGGGGGTATACATGGCCCATTCACACTCCTCCCTTCCATCCTTCCCTCCCTTCACTTCCCCACACTTATTACACTCATCTTCCACCATAGGGGAGACAAACACCACAGGAAAAATAAAACAGATATAAAGAAGAAAAAGTGAAACCTTAATCCCTATCTCCCCTACTATCATTGTTTCATACCTCATTTAAATCTCCCTCAACTCTCTCCCTGTGCTCCAAAAAAAAAAAAAGTATTCAAAGAAAGACCCCAATTCCCCTCCCCCACCCCCTTAATGCATCTGTAATGACTCCTTGTTAGCCTCCAGCCATAAGGTTACATCTCCCGGGGAGTCAAACAACCGTATTCCCCCCAGTGTCGCTATTCGCAAGCGTGCTGGGTATAAAAGGGCATATGTAATCTTATGGGTTCTTAAGGTACGTTTAACCTCTAAAAAGTCGGCCCTGCGCCTCTGCAGTTCTGGTGAGTAATCTGAATAAAAGGAGATCTTCACACCATCATACATAACACTCCCCATATCCCTAGCCTTACGCATCAACGTCACTTTGTCATTATAATTAAAAAATTTCAAAATCATTGGTCTAGGACGGCCCCCAGGAGCCGGGGCTTTAAAAGGAACCCGATGGGCCCTTTCTATTGAAAAAAAAAAGGTGAAAAATTTTCTCTGCCAAATAGTTCTATAAACCATGACTCTAAAAATTGTATAGGGTCAGAGCCTTCGCATCTCTCAGGCAGTCCCAGCACCCTAATATTGTCTCTTCGAAGTCTATTTTCTACTTCATCCATTCTGGCGGTTTGGCTAGTTAGTTGTTTTCTCATACTGTTAACCTCTTGATGTAGTGGATGTAAAACATCTTCCATTTGGCTTATCCTTATTTCTAATGCTGCCGTTCTTTCTGCTGCGTTATGTATGTCCTGTCTAATCAATAGTAGCTCCTCCTTCATACTTTTAAATTGGCCACATAGTTCTCCCAGCGAGTTTTTACATGCATTAACAGCTTGAAGGACCTCTCTTAATGTTGGGTCCTCCTCATCAGGGGGGTTACCTTTAGTGCCCACCTCGGTCTCATTTTGGGTTGTCCCTTGATGTTTGCTTACATTCTTTAAGCTGGGTACTGCTGCAGTTTTTGAGCCTGAAGGACCTTGGCTTTTTCTGTCCACTGATCCCCCCCCTGTTGTGTTTTTACTTGAATAGGCTGGGCCTGTTGTTCCGTTTGCTCTCCCTTCTAATTTTGCTGCAGCTGATCGCGCTACCTGAGCATTTTTTTCTTTTGAGGAGCGGAGGTGTTGTGTCCCTTCATTCTCCTCCAGTGCCTGATCCTCTCCTCGTCTCCTTGACATCTTTGTTGCTCAGGATTGGTATAAAGAATATAGGCCTGACCCCAAAAAAAAAAAAAAAAAAGGGGGCAGCACGGCCAAAGAGTAAGTGGGGGGTGGTAACAAAGTGATAGCTCAAAGCAGCTAAAAAATAACAAGAGGGGGGGAGGAGGGAGTGAATCCCTGTGCTGGGTCAACCGAGTGTATATAGACCAGTCAGTTTTCCTTCAGCGAGAGCGTGCGTCAAATGTCTTGCTATTATACCGTGCCTGCGGAGCATTTACAAAACATTTAACCTTTAAGCAGCTGTCCTTTTAGGGTTCTTTTTGCCCGGATAGCAAGACACTGACACCCATACAGTCACTGTTCCTCCCAATCAGGGCCACAAAAACATCAGTCAGCCTGGGATATCCTCCAAGAGCCTCCTCAAATACACAGCTTATTTCCACAAAACAAAAGAGCAGAAGTTTTCCTGCCAGGAGCACTCGTGTCTGGGATAGGTACATAAATAAATGCTTACTCCAATCCTGGTTCCTGCTGCTCAGCGCTCTGCTTTCTGTCAGGTCTCCCCCACCTCCGCTTCACATACCTCGGGAGCCTTCTAGCTACCTCCGGGCTCAGCTGCTGGGGCGTCTCTCAAGGCGATATTCAACTCGCCGCTATCCGTGCCGCGTCTCGCTGTACTCTCACTGTCTTCGCACTACTCTCCGACAGTCCTCGGCTTCTCTCGGCGGCCTTCGGTGTAACTCGGTGATCTCCGGCTATTTCCGGGTATACTCGGGTACCTTTGGAAATCTCCGACCTCAATGAATTCTCCGGAACTCCTCGAACATAGGGCCGCTTCGCTGCTCTGCCTTCCCAGCCAGGATACACTAGACGTCGGAGCACAGGGAGAGAATCCGCCGGCGGGTCATTCACCTCACATCACCTCGCCGTCTCCACGCCTCCCACACCTTCCACATCCGGCCACTCCCCTCCTTTCCATCAAGGCATATAGACTGTACACATTGCGAGGGCAGTTTCTCCATAGATTAGTAAATGAGGAGAAGCTTCACTTTACAAAGAATACCCAATCACATGCAAGGATAAAAAAAACCAAAAAAAAACGCACTTGCGAGGGGGTGTGTAAAAAAGTATGGTTGAGCCACATTTTCAGCACCCCCCTTAAAGTGGATGTAAATTCCTATGCCCAGTGAAGTGAACAGTCTCATGATAAATGGGGATGAAACAAATCTCCCTACGTTAGTTTTACATATATATCTGCTGTCTTTCCCTTTGTATCTTCTTTAGAAAGAGTTAGAAATCTTTCTTCCTGGTTCAGCAGTGGATATGGAGTCTTGGCTTACACTTTGTGAGAACTGATTGGAGGACACGCACACACGCACGCAGAGGAACAAACAAACTTGCGGAGCTTCAGTCTAAATAGACAAGCTCTCTGCTCATCTATCTCTAAGTGCCCTCCCTGACGCAAATTTCCAGCTGCTTTTATTTTGCGTGTTGGAGAACTTGTCAGAAGTTATGATGCTGATAACAGAAGAACGGAGCAGCAGAAAGACACTGGACGTAGGGCTTTAGAGAGAGATAATTAAATACTACAGATAGATGTGCCTAGGTCAGATTTTATGAATAGGATTTACATTCACTGTAACTGCTTCTGGATCCCCATGTACGTTTACTGCAGCAGGGCGACCCGGGTGCGCAAAATGGCATACCTGTAGGTGTGCACGCGGTTTAGGGGGCATGCGGCCACGACTCGCAGAACGTTCACAGGAGAGACAGCGCAGCGGTGAGTCGATGTAAACAAAGCACACCGCTGCTCTGTCAAGGAGGGAAAGAGATCATGTTTCAGCTAAGCTGAATCACAATCTCTTTTCCTCCAGTGAATCCATCCCCCATTGTTAGAAACACCTCCCAGGGAACACATTTAATCCCTTGATCGCCCCTGTAGTTAACCTGTCCCCTGCCAGTTTCGTTTATACAGTAATCGGTGCAATTATTTTTTAGCACTGATCACTGTATTACTGTCACTGGTCCCCAAAAAGTGTCACTTAGTGCCCGATTTGCCCGCGGCAATGTCGCAGTCCCGCTAAAAGTCGCAGATCACTGCCATTACCAGAAAACACGATAAAAAAAAAATCCCTAAATATATCCCCTATTTTGTAGATGCTATAACTGCTGCGCAAACCAATCAATATACGCTTGTTGTGATTTTATTTTATTTTTTAACAAAAATATGTAGAAGAATACATATTTATTTTTATTATTTTTTTGGATATGTATTATAGCATAAAGTAAAAAAATTAAAAAAAATTTTTTTTCTTTCAAAATTGTCGATCTTTTTTTTGTTTATAGCACAAAAATAAAGACCACAGAGGTGATCAAATACCACTAAAAGAAAGCTCTATTTGTGGGGGAAAAAAAGGCCATTCATTTTATTTTGGTATAGTGTCGCACAACCGCGCAATTGTCAGTTAAAGCGACGCAGTGCTGTATCGCAAAAAATGGCTTGTCATGAAGTGGGTAAAACCTTCTGGGGCTGAAGTGGTTAACCACTTGCCTACTGGGCAGTTTAAACCTCTTCCTGCCCAGGCCAATTTTCAGATTTCAGTGCTCACACTTTGACAATTGCGTGATCATGCAGCACTGTACCTATATGAAATTTTTTATCATTTTTTTTTTATGCTATTTAACCACTTAAGCCCCGGACCAATTTGCAGACAATTGCGCGGTCGTGCGACGTGGCTCCCAAACAAAATTGGCGTCCTTTTTTTCCCTACAAATAGAGCTTTCTTTTGGTGGTATTTGATCACCTCTGGTTTTTATTTTTTGCGCTATAAACAAAAATAGAGCGACAATTTTGAAAAAAATGCAAAATATTTTACTTTTTGCTATAATAAATATCGCCAAAAAATATATAAAAAAACATTTTTTTTCCTCAGTTTGGGCCGATAGCCGATACATATTCTACATATTTTGGGTAAAAAAAAAAAAACGCAATTAGCGATTATTGATTGGTTTGCGCAAAAGTTATAGCGTTTACAAAATAGGGGATAGTTTTATAGCATTTTTATTTATTTTTTTACTAGTAATGGCGGCGATCAGCGTTTTTTTTTTTTTTTTTTTTTTTTACAAAAATATGTAGAATACATATTTATTTTTCATTTTTTGGGATATTGTAGGGGCGTGGCCTGGCATGTGACGTCACTGATCGTCCTTCCCTATAAAAGGGAACAGACGATCGGTGACAGCCACACAGGGAAGCACGGGGAGAGGTTTGTTTACACAGACCTCTCGTTCTTCAGCTCTGTGACTTAATCGCGGGACACCAGCAGCGATCGGGTCCGCTGGTCCCGCGGCCACGGAGCACAGGACCGGGTCAGGAGCGTGTCGCCGGAGGTGCGCGCCCAACCCACAGCTGGGCACTTAAAAAGCAATGTACAGGTACGTGATTGTGCCCAGCTGGCCATTCTGCCGACGTACATCGGCGTGAGGCGGTCCTTAAGTGGTTAATCACCACTGTGTTTTGTTTATTTTTTCTAAACAAAAGAAAAAAAGACAGAACATTTTGAAAGAAAAATATTTTTTTTTTCTTAATTTGTTATACAATTTTCAAAATAAGTCTTTTTTCTCCCTTGCTGAGGTTGCAGTGATGAGCGGGCACAGATTGGTAGCACTTGTGGGCACTGTTGGGGCTCCAATGATAATGAGGATAATGATTATCGGTGTAGATGAGAAGAATCATTCTTCTGCTCACATGCTGTCAGCGTGAGGAGAGCACTTCTGATAACCAGCAAATACTGTTTATACTGTGATTGGCTCTTTACCCTGATCTGTGATTGGCTGTGTCCAAAGGACAAAGTCAATGGACTGGAGCTCAAGGGCAGCTTCTTTTTTTTAATAAAAAAAAAAAAAAGTTCTATTATTATTAATCTATTCTGACAGACATGGATTTGATCATGCAGATCTGTAAAGTTACTAAAAACGCTCCCACCATAATGAGTGAATAATTGGAAAAAGGTAATTTATTTAGTTTACCATGAGTGTCTATTATAAGACAATGTCTTATTTATGAAGGATACAATATATTGGGAGAGTTATTGTATAAAACTCTGTGTTTTCTTCCAGGTATAATGAATTGCTGTTTATAATAGATACCTGCCAAGGAGCCTCCATGTATGAGAGATTTTACTCCCCTAACATAATGGCTCTTGCAAGCAGCCAAGTTGGAGAGGATTCCCTGTCTGTAAGTACATTTTTGCATCCTACATGTCCACTTATCACTCCGTATACCTTCTGTGATGTGCCTGGAATCAAGTCAATCAGAAGTAAATGTGCTGTGCATAGAGGGAGGAGGGAGGAGGGACAGACAGGAAATGTTTTCTGGTGTTCTATCTGAGATCCCTTTCACACTGGGGAGCTTTGCAGACGCTAAAGCGCTAAAAATAGCGCATGAAAAGCGCCATGAAAGAGCCGGTCCTCACACTCCAGTGTGAAAGCCCGAGCGCTTTCACACTGGAGCGGTGCGCTGGCAGGACGGTAAAACAAAAAAGTCCTGCTAACAGCATCTTTGGAGCGGTGAAGGAACGGTGTGTATACCGCTCCTGCCCATTGAAATGAATGGGGCAGCGCTGCTATACCGCCAGCAAAGTGCCGCTGCAGCAGCGCTTTGCGGGGGTTTTAACTTTCTCTGCCGCTAGCAGGGGGTAAAACCGCCCCGCTAGTGGCCGAATACCGCTGCTACAAATAGCTCAGTTTTACCTCCCGCACCACCCCAGTGTAAAAGGGGCCAGAGTGATGGGATTCTATGTTAACCGTTTTTTATATAACACATGCACAGATCCCTGTGTCTGCAGATGGCTTTTTTTCGACAATTTAATTATTTTTGAACTGGGATTAGCCTTTGTGATCACAAGAGAAGTCCCAAAGTACACCAAAAGGAAAAATGTGTAAGGTTCTCTTTGCAAATGTGTTTGATTTGCCTGGATATATTAAAGGAGCTAAGTGTATTGATTTTCAGACGAACTGGAGAAGAACTGTAAAAAAAAAAAAAAAAAAAGGCCTGGATGCATCCCTAAATGCACAAAATCTGGATATTAATATTTAGAGCTAATAACACTAGGGGTGGATGAACCAGGGAATATCTAAATGCCTAGGGGGGGTGGGCGATCAGGAATTATTTATTATTATATTCCCCCCCCCCCCCCTGAAGCAAATTGGGTCATGCTTTACTGGGATTTTTAACTGCCATTTGGATCAACAGTAGGCATGGGATTGTGCATATGGGGGGGGGGGGGGGTTCAATAACATATTGATTTTTTATTTTTTTTTCCCCCGTCTGTTAGTTGAACTAGTGTATTTTTTTTTCAACCTTACTATGTAAATATGATAAAACAAAACTGGTGTACGGTATAATAGATTGTGTTTGACCTCCAGCACCAACCAGATATGGCAATTGGAGTACATCTGATGGACAGATACACCTTCTATGTCTTGGAGTTCCTGGAAGAAGTTCACCCAGCGAGCCAGAACAACATGAATGACCTGGTAAGATCTCACTGTTCCCTTTCTGCCCCTTACACTGGGATTAAGTCCTGCAGATTTTCTCCTGGCTGTTGTGTGATTTTGGATTTAGGAATTGTCAAATTCAGTTGTATAGTGCCAACAACGTATGTAGCACTTAACGTCTTAACGTTAGGGATGCACCGAAATATTGGCCACCCAAGATTATTGACCGAATATAGGGTTATTGGTGTTTTGTCGATTAAAAAAAAAAGGTGCAGATAATGGCGTGCTGTGTCCTATTGACTTAAATGCAAAATCGCCTCCTGTTGACTGCAGTGCAAAACCACGCCCCCTATTGACTGCAGTGCAAAACCACGCCCCCTATTGACTGCAATGCAAAACCACGCCCCCTATTGACTGCAATGCAAAACCACGCCCCCTATTGACTGCAATGCAAAATCGTGGCCCATTGACCAAGTATAACTAAAGGCAAAACTTTTTTTTTGTATAGAGTGGAAAGGGATTAGAACATCTGTCAGTCTGTATTGCTGTCCGTCCATGTTAAGGAGAGTCACCCTCTCTATTTTTCCTATTTACCATTATCATTTAAAGGGAACATGAAAGAAAATCCCCAAACTTGAGTTGTCCACACAAAAGTAATGGAGGGGAAATCTTTCAAAAGGGACACTAGTTCTGGTGACCTTGGGGGGGTCCCCAAGAAATTTTCATATGTTGCAGGCATTTCCTCTCACTTCCTGTTTGGCTATGGGACAGGACGTGAAGGTAAATCTCCACAATAGGGCACAGATGGTAAAAAATAAACCAACGGGGATTGTTAACCCTTCCTTACTCTATCCAAAATGGAAAAAAAAAATTGCCTATAGTTCTACTTTCTTGCAAAAACACATCCTATTGACTTCAGTGCAAAAATGTGTCCAATTGACTTCAGAGCAAAAAATGTCAGCCACATTAATAAAATTTTAAGATTTTTTTATTTTTATTTTTTTAAACTGACCCTTTTCAGTTTCAGTTTTCGGCCAAGCTCATCCTAACTTTTCGGTTTCAGTTTTCGGCCAAGCTCATCATAACTTTTCGGTTTCAGTTTTCGGCCAAGCTCATCATAACTTTTCGGATTCGGTTTGGCACTAGAATTTTAAGTTCGGAGCACCACTATTTTACATATACATTGTTCCCATCAGGCCCTGACCTCTAGGACCTTACAATCTAAGACCCCTAAAGCCCGATACACGCGGACTGTTTATTTTTTCGTTTAACCCAGCGGGTTGAACGCGTGTGCCTATTCAACTAAAAGCATGTTTGAGGTCAGGTACTAAAGTTGGATGACACAACTTGGCTTGCAGTTGGCCATCAGATTCATTCCAAAGGTGTTCTGTGGGGTTATGGTCAGGGTTCTGTGAAGGCCACTTGACTTCTTCTACACCAAATGGGTCAAGCCATGTCTTTATGGCATTAGATTTCTGCACAGGGACCAAGTCGTGCAGAAATAGGAAAAGGGTCTTTCCTATATTGTTTTGTAACATTACCAAAACCCTGTACTGGAAACGCATGGATATAGTGTAGGGGGGGATGGTCTGGTGTCCACAAACAAACCTTGGGCCATACAGACCATCCCTGAGTTGCATACATCTGACTTTCATACGGCTCATACTTACAAGCGGAGCGAGACAACAGGAAGTGAGAGGAAATCTACTCCTGGGAAGGGAAATTCACTCCTGTGACCATTATCATGGGGAAAAAGGTGTCTCCGCTGAAGCTTTATCACCAATCCTTGTTTCCACAATGATCCAAAATGTTCAAAATCCAATTGTCATTGGGACAGAAAGTGAGGTGAAATCTTCTCAACAGGGGCACAGAAAGCAAAACAAACGTTACAGGGGTGTAAACCCTTTCATATGCTATCCAAACCACTTCACTGCCGGCTTTTAGACAAACAGCTGAGCGGTGGCTTTCTTAATCTGAGTGGACATCATATGACATCCTGTCAGGAAGAGCTGATCGCAGATCTGCGTGATCTGCCACCAGCCGTGTCCAGGGGGACACAGCCGATGGCTGATCGGAGTATCGGCTCGCTGCAGGTATCATCTGTCGCTTGTGATGAATCACAGCAAGTCATATGACAGTGGTTCACAATGAATAGCTTCCTTTCATGCCATCCATTGTGTACAATTGTGTTGCTAGATGTTTGATCAATTTGGTCGCATGGTACAGACAAGGCCAGTCACAGCCCATCTGTACTGTATGATTAGCTTTGACCGCTCACAGCTAATCGCAACAAAATAGACTGACTGATTCATTTTCATTCAGTCAAATGCTTGCTTATATCAATATAATTCACTGCTATAAGCAAATATAATGTGTGTAAAAATAAATAAATAAATATATATATATATATATATATATATATATATATATAGTAATTAATTTCACCAGAGTAGTAGAATGTTATTATGGCAACATTATATTGCTCTGGTCAAAGAAAAAAAAAGTAGTGATTAAAAAAAGTTTTTTTTTTTATTTTATTCAAAAGATTATGACAAAAAAATTATAACTTCAAAAAACCCATCATGCCTCTTAATGAATACCTTGGGCTGTCTACTTTCCAAAAAGGGGTCATATTTCTACTGTCCTGGCATTTTAGGGCCTCAAGAAATGAGTCCGTCAGTACGTCAGGATTGATACATTTTCAGATATGCCATAGTTCGCAGAATCTATAACTTTCTTACAGACAAAAAATATACACTGATTATGGTTATTTTCACCAAAGAAATGTAGCAGAATACATTTGCGCTAAATTTATGAAGAACAATTCTTTAATTGCAAAATTTTATCACAGAAACAACAAAATGCGTTTTTCCCTCAAAAATTTCCAGTCTCTTTTCATTTAGCAAAAAATAAAAAAAACCCAGTGGTGATTTAATTCCAGTGGTGAAAAATAATTTCATTTGTGTGTTTTATTTATTTTTATTTTATTTAATTCTATTTGTGTGAGAAAAATGATAAATATGTAGTTTGAGTAGTGTTGACCGTGCAATTGTCATTGAAAGTGCAACAGCATTGAAAGCTGAAACTTACTACCGGTATTGAAGTGGTTAAAAATATATTTTTTTTTGGCTGGAGTTACACTTGGAAAAAAAAAAATTCCAACTTGCATACAAATTCAACTTAAGAACATACCTACAGAACCCGAGGGCTGTCTGTTTACTTTCCTTTAACACTGGTGCAGGGAGATCATCTCTGCACAGCCCATCCGGTGCCACACAACCTGGCTACAAAATCTTCCCGGTGGGCTCTTGCGCCTAATGCACATACATGCTACAGACTCCATTAGGGTAGGACCCCTTTCACACTGGAGGCTTTTTTCAGGTGCTTTAGCGCTAAAAATAGTGCCTGAAAAATGCATCATCTGTAATCCAAGTGTGAAAGCCCTGAGTGCTTACACACTGGGGCACTGCGCTGGCAAGACATCAAACAAGTCCTGCAAGCAGCTTCTTTGAAGCTCTTTAGGAGCGGTGTATACACCACTCTTAAAGCGCCCCTGCCCATTGAAATCAATGGGCAGCGCGTTGGCAGTGGAGCTTATTTGACTGCTAACAGCCGAAAAGCACCGCTAAATGTAGCGGCGCTTTACCGCTGATGCCCCCACTCTTTCGGTGTGAAATGGCTCTAAAGGAAAGACTGTTTAAATACTTTGGAGTTTGTTTTTTTTTTTTTCTGTTTTTTCCCTCTTGTTTCCTGCGTTGGCCTTACTTTGCATGACATTTCGGTTATCTTGTTGATATTTATGCGTGATACAGCTGAAAGACCTTTTATTTGTGAGATCAAGGAAGATAAGCGACTGAATACATTTTAACATTTACACTGACAATGATTAAAACCAAGGCTTTAGTATGATGCGTAGCAATTTTCTTTGTGGACTCGATCACTGACTTAAAAAATGTCAATTCAATCAGTGAGCTCTGAGTTGATCTTAACCACTTGACCACTGGGCACTTAAACACCCTTAATAACCAGACCAATTTTCAGCTTTCAGTGCTCTCACAATTTGAATGACAATTACTCGGTCATGCAACACTGTACCCATCTGAAATTTTCGTCCTTTTTTTCCCACAAATAGAGCTTTCTTTTGGTGGTATTTGATCACCTCTGCGTTTTTTATTTTTTGTGCTATTAATGAAAAAATACCGAAAATTTTGTAAAAAAAAGCATTTTTCTTCATTTCTATTAAAATTTTTTGCAAATAAGTAATTTTTCTTCATAAATTTGGCCAAAAATGTATACTGCTAAATGTCTTTAGTAAAAATAACCCAAATTAGTGGATATTATTTATTCTGCGTGAAAGTTATAGGGTCTACAAGCTATGGTGCCAATCACTGAAAATGTATCAATTTGATCACAGCTGATGTACTGACAGTCTATCTCATTTCTGGAGACCCTAACAAGCCAGTAATGTACAAAAACCCCCCAAATGACCCCTTTTTGGAAAGTAGACATTCCAAGGTATTTAGTACGTGGCACGGTTAGTTTTTTGAAGTTGTAATTTTTTCCCACAATTCTTTGCAAAATAAAGATTTTTTTTATTTTAATTTTTTTTCACACCAAATTGTCATTTTACCAGGCTATTTCTCTCACACGGCATATACATTCCACAAATGAAACCCCAAAATACATTCTGCTGCTCCTCCTGAGTACGGTGATACCACATGTGTTAGACTTTTACACAGCCTGGCCACATACACAAGTCCAACATTGAAGTAGCAACTTCAGGCGTTCTAGGAGCATAAATTACACATCTAATACCTCAACCACCTATTACACTTATGAAGGCCCTGGAGCACCAGGACAATGGAAACGCCCACAAAGTGACCCCATTTTGGAAAGCTAACACCCAGGTGGGCACTGATGGGCACAGGTGGGCACTGATGGACACAGGCGCCACTGATGGACACAGGCGCCACTGATGGACACAGGCGGCACTGATGGACACAGGCGGCACTGATGGACACAGGCGGCACTGATGGGGCACTGCAGTGGCACTGATGGGCGCAGGTGGCACTGATGGGCGCAGGTGGCACTGATGGGCACAGGTGGCACTAATGGGCACTATAGTGACTTTGGTGGCACTGGTGTGGCTCTGGTGGCACTGATTAGCACACAGATGGCACTGGTGGGCACAGGCGGCACTGGTGGGCACAGGCGGCACTGGTGGGCACAGGCGGCACTGGTGGGCACAGGCGGCACTGGTGGGCACAGACGGCACTGATGTGGCACTGCAGTGGCGCAGATGAGCACTGATGGGCACAGGTGGCACTGATGGGCACAGGTGGCACTGATGGGCACAGGTGGCACTGGTGTGGCACTGGTGTGGCACTGGTATGGCACTGGTGTGGCACTGGTGTGGCACTGGTATGCACTGTAGTGGCACTGGTATGCACTGGGGTGGCACTGGGGTGGCTCTGCTGGCACAGAGGTGGCACAGAGGTGGCAAAGGTGGCACAGGTCGCACAGGTGGCACAGATGTGGCACAGGTGATAGATGGCACTGGTCTGGCACTGGTCTGGCACTGGTCTGGCACTGGTCTGGCACTGGTCTGGCACTGGTCTGGCACTGTTCTGGCACTGTTCTGGCACTGTTGTGGCACTGCTGGGCACTCACGGTTATTTTTTATTTTCACTGGAATGTTCTCCTCTCCTCTCACGCTGCATCGGTGTGAGGAGAGGAGACTGATGACCTTAGCTTGACCCGGCAAGCCGAATTGTTTACATTTGTGATCGCTCCGTCATTGGACGGAGCGATCACGTGGTAAAGGACCGCTGCCATTGGTCCTTTACCGCGATCCGTGTTGCGCCGGGTCCCGTGAACTCGGCGAGCACGGATGTTCCGGCGTGCGCGCCCCAGGGGGCGCGCACGAACGATTCTCCGGGAGGCCGTTAATTAACGGCCTCTCAGAGATAGCAAACCGACCTATAGCCGTTAATCGGCTATAGGCCGGTTATTAAGTGGTTAAAGAGGAAGTAAACGGTGGTGGGTTTTACTTCCTCTTCATCTCCCTGCAAAGGTAAAGCGTATTGGGCTACTATGCATCGCATAGTAGCCCATTATGTGTCACTTACCTGAAACCGAAGCCTGGCGATGTCACCGCTGTCCCCACTAACAGCGAGCGTCCATCTTCATCCCTCTTCTTTGACTAGACATGTGCAATTCATTTAGTTCCAAATTCGTTTTTTAATGCATTTAGACAAATTTGTTAATTCCGAATTTTTTAATTTCCGAAATTTCTGAATTTCAAAATTTCAAAAATCCGAATTTCCGGGTTTTTGAATTTCCAAATTTTCGGAAATTCGAAAAAAAGAAAGAAAAATCTGTTTTAATTCTAAATAATAACTATTAAAATATAGGTATTGGAATTCCCTTTCAAATTTGTCTGTTAGTGAACGTAACGAGTACGAATTTATCCAAAATTACATATTATCTGAAATGACGAATGCCACATCTAAACAAATGGAACGTAACAATCTAATAATAATAAAACCTTTTTATTATTATTAATTATTTATTTGTTCCCTTCCATTTGTTTAGATGCGGCATTTGTTCAGATAATACGTAAATTCGGATAAATTCATACTCGTTTATTTAATAGTTATTAATTAAACTGATTTTATTTCTTTTTTTCAGATTTTCAATTTTTTTTTCTAGACTTTCAAATCTTTGAATTCCCGAATTGCGAAATTTCAAAAATCGAAAATTCGGAAATTCGAAAATCCAAAAAATCGAAATGTAAAAATCCCCGAAATTTCTGAATTTTCGATTTTCCAAATTTACGAATTTCACCAAAAAATCAAACTAACTAATGAAATGAAAATTAAAACATTTTTTGGTCAGTGCACATGTCTATCTTTTGACATCTCCATGACTATTAGAAATGGCACGATGTGTGCTTTCTAAAGTGAGCATGCGCCCCGTAGTCATCGTCGCTCAGCTTTTTCATAAATATACCCAAAGCCTCCTTGTATCTAACCTACCCAGCCTAGCTCTAGTACCTCCTGGCAGTGTAGGTGGCTCTGCCTCTCCCTCTCTCACCTGCATGGAGATCATTGGTCAGCATCTGTGCACTCGGGCTGAGGCCTGCAGGGCAAGAGGTCATGTTGACGTATGTTCTCATCAATTGCATCTGTTTCCATGCAGCTGCATGCGGTTGAATGGAAATGCAGCATTTGGAAAGGAAAGGCTGTGTGTGGCCTGCTGTATTTTCAGTTTAAATTCACCTCAATAGAGAATTCTGCCTCAAAAGAATTGTTCCTCTCCAATAAGGTCAATGAAAGTTTGCGCACTTGTGTTCTGTTCCATTAAGGTCAGTGAGAATTTGCTGACATGCATGCTGTGCCATTAAAATCAACGAAAATTTGCTGAACCGCATTTCACGCACGAATAAAAAGCAGGGAAATGTTCATGTACAAAATCTTTTAGGCATCTGTTATATAATAGGTTTAGTGACTACTAAAAATTTAGTATATCGAGGAAAGCTTTTTTTTTTTTTTTTCTATTTATTTTTATTTTATTTTTTTCTATTAATTATTATTTTTTTTTTGTTTATATAAACACATAAAGCAGATGCAGCGCCCTCTACTTTTAGATAGGTGCTTAGTGATGTTTTTTGACAGTATAGGATGTAGAGACAGGTAAATTGAGCCAGGGTCCTACTTTTTTACTAGGCCTGTTTGTTTATTTGGGGATGGGAGTGTCAGAGTAGAAGGGGGTGTGGCCGCCTACACTTGGGCTCAGGGATACTTCCTCTGCTTGACAGTGCTGGAAAGAGGCTGGGCTGAGACCTGAGTGGCAGGAAACCCATGTGAGAGAATTGACCAATGGTTAATTTCTATGGTCAATGGGAGGAGAGAGGAGAGGGAGTTGGAGGTCTGGAGGCCTGGGAGTTAAGAGATCCCGGAGCCTTTGGGAGGAGACCGAAGGCCCTGGAGTTAAGAGATCCCGGAGCCTTTGGGAGGAGACCGAAGGCCCTGGAGTTAAGAGATCCCGGAGCCTTTGGGAGGAGACCGAAGGCCCTGGAGTTAAGAGATCCCGGAGCCTTTGGGAGGAGACCGAAGGCCCGGGAGTTCAGAGATCCTGGAGCCGGACAGCCGGAGGCGAGTCCAGGGAGGCTGAAGTCTGGCCCCTGGAGGAGAAGTCATCATGTAGCGCTGGAGGAAGACTGAGCGTTCCATGTGGGGGTGTGGCGGACAGCATGGAGGAAGAGGAAGTAGGAACTAAGCGGAAGGAGAAACTGGGAATCGACTTTCTGTGAGTAGAAGACTGTTGATTGGGAGAGAGCAACGGGAGTGCAGTCCACTAGGACTACTCCCTAACTTCATACTGTGTATCCAAGGACCACAGTATGAAGCACTTTCCAGGACTGAAGGAAGTTTGACAGCACAAGTCATTGAAGTAGGCAGTGTGGCTTGTGACTTCGGGGTCAACATCCACAGCATTATTCAGAGTGATGCTTATCTGTCCATATTGGAAGTGCGACATGAAAGAGAATTGGAACCAGGAAAGGATTGATTTAAGGTACTTAATTAACAAAAGCTACGGCTACAGATTAGTACCCTTTTTTTTTTTTTTTTACCTAAAACTGGGGTCGGATGGGGCATCTCATATACCCATACTCACATATGTCCACCGATTTATACCCAGAATAAAGCATTATAAAATTCAAAGTTTTGACTGTTTGGTGTTATGTAATTGCATGGGGGGGGTCGGAATTGGAGCAAACTGACAAAAGGTAATGAACAAACTCAGCAGCCCCCATGGGGGTACCTCTACACAAAATATATAACAAAAATGAGCGCTAAGGGCCTATTCACACTATAAACTGCACATCTACTGCACGTTTTTTCCTTGCATGTATGCATGCTTTTGCTGTGCGTTTTTATGCGCATTTACAATCAGTTAAGGTGCATTTTTCTATCCGCATTTGTCTTGTGAGGTCTCTCCTTTTCTTTCCCTTTGTTTTTGCGCGGTGCGGAAAAATGAGGCATGCTCTACATTTTTTTTTGACTACGCTGCAGTAATGGGAACTATGCTCATAGGAGTACCCTGATTTTGCACTGTCTATGCAGTTGGAGTGCATCCTGCTGCATTGGGTGTGAATGGGCCCTAAAATACGATGCTGATCTGTGGTTTAGATCTCTATCAAACACAAAGCAATTTTCAGTATATTACTAGGAGTGTGAAAGATATTAGCATGTAGCCTGGTGCGGCATGCAAACCGTGGAAACCACTCTAGGCATATTAAACTGTGTCACACCTTTGATGTTTGACAGTGAGGGGTTAACCTTTAATGAGCGAATATCTTGCTAGCGCTGACATGGGCTCCCGACGCCTCTGTTTGGTATGTGGAGGCCGTTTCTGCTCTCAGGCTTGGCTCACGCGGATTCCTCAGCTTGCAGCCCACACAGACAGGTTTTATGTTATCTCACGGATCTGCAACCAACTGCACCAATGTGCGAATTCCATGAGGAGGTGTTAAACGCAGGAGCCATCACACTTCTCTGACCCATTTCATTGTTCTTGTTTAAAAAAATAAAAATAAAAAATTAGTTTATATTGTTTTCATTTTAAAATATTTAAACACGGACTGAAATTAATCAAAACTGATTTTGGTCCAAAGTTTAATAGCAATTTGTATTTGTGTTGGGTCTGCATCTGAAAAATCGCAGCTTTAGCGCCTCTTGCTGCAGTTACTCTCAGCCTTAAAGTGTTTGTAAACTTGAGACATGAAATGTAAACAAAGCATATTACTCTGAAGTGTATACAAGCACAAAGTGTACATTTTTTTACAAGTTTTCCTGATGCCAAGAGAAAAATAGTGACAAGGGAAGGCAGTTTTGTTCCTGTGTGCTGTGTGAAAATGGGGGGGGGGGGGCCCTGTCCCTGTCCCTGCCCCTGCCCCTGTCTCTGCCCCTGTCCCTGCCCCTGTCCCTGCCCCTGTCCCTGCCCCTGTCCCTGGCCCCTGCCCCTGTCCCTGCCCCTGTCCCTGCCCCTGCCCCTGTCCCTTCTGCTTTTCAGTGCTGAGAGATTCTGTGTAAATTCTTTTCTTTGGATGTAAAGGAAAGATGTCTGTAGATAAACAAGTACAACTTATGTAGGAGGATTTGTTCATCTCCACCTGAAGAAAGTAACTGGGTATACTTGAAGTGATACTAAAGTCCTTTTTTTTTTTTTTTTTTTTTTTAATAACATGTTATACTTACCTGTTCTGAGCAGTGGTTTTGCACAGAGCAGCCCAGATCCTCCTCTTCTTGGGTCCCTCGCCAGCGCTCCTGACCCCTCCCTCCTGCCCAGTGCCCCCCCTCACAGCAAGCGGCTCCTCTGTGTGTCCATTCAGACATTAAGTTGGCTCATTGACTTTGACAGCCAATGGCCCCTGCTGCTGTGTCTCAGCCAATCAGTAAGGCGTCCTGGACTGCAGAGTCTCTCGTGCAACCTTGCTGGATCGAGATGGGGATCAGTTAAGTATTAGGGGGGCTGTTGAATACAGGCTTTTTTATCCTACTGCATAGAATGCATTAAAGTGGTTCTAAAGTCAGAAACTTTTTTTTTTTTTAATCTTAATACATTCTATGCATTAAGATTCAAAACCTGTGTGCAGCAGCCCCTCTAAAACTTGAGCCCCATCTTGTTTGAGGATGTTACATCTGTGTGACGAAATGCATTAGCAGCCAGTAATACCTGTGACTACTTACCTGATTGCATATGTTTCCTGCAGCACAGTAGCTTCATCCCTGGAAGTGTAGCCCATAAAATGCGTGCTTGACTTTCTCATGCAAACGAGAATAGTTTTTTGAGAGGGGGGGGGTGTCAGTGTACACTGGCATGTGGTGAAATGGAGCACCTACTAGATTCTCACATGTGGTAAATATGGAGCACTAGAATTTAATTTGGACTCTTATGGACTTTTACATGTTATTTCATTGGTGTGTATTCTTTTTTTTTTTTTTTTTTTTTTTTTTTTTTTCCATCTTCTTTTTATGTTAAAACATAAAAAAAGTGTTTTTTTTTTTTGTTTTTTTTTTTTGCTAATCGTACTACTTACCTCCTGGTCTGCTTCTCCATGCTCATTGGAGCGCTGAGCTGTGGAGGGGCGGGGAGAGGCCATCTCCGCGGCCCGCTGGCGCGTTGCCTGGACTAATTCCAGTGACGTCAGCGGACTTCATACCGTTCTCCGCTGAAAACGGGTCACAGGAGTGCAAAACGCATTGCACTCCTGTGACCCTTAGAAGAAGCCCAGCCTAAAAAGCTCAGGCTGGACTTCTCCTTCTTAAGTAAAAAAAAAATAAAAAAAAATGCTTACCTGTGTGCTTTTCTAGATTGGAGACTCAGAAATTTAAAACCATTTTATCAGATATTCTAGAAGAAGTAATCAGCAAAGTCAGTTTTTCCCCTTCTCTGCATAGGACGTCCTTTAGGCCCCCTTCACACAATGCTGCGTTGTGTTAATGCAGTGCAATAATGTACAATGTTTAAAGGCAGCCCATTCATGTGAATAGTCTGCCAGAGCATGAGAATAGACAAAAGAAAACTTACATCTGCTAATTTTTTTCCCAGCGTGACACACCACAATGCACAGTAGTGTTGCTGTACATTCCGGTGCAATGCAGTGCAGGTGCGTTGCCCTAATGTGTTGAAAATAAATGGCATCACAACACACTACGGCAGGGATATGCAATTAGTGGACCTCCAGCTGTTGCAGAACTACAAGTCCCATGAGGCATAGCAAGACTCTGAAAGCCACACGCATGACACCCAGAGGCAGAGGCATGATGGGACTTGTAGTTTTGCAACAGCTGGAGGTCCGCTAATTGCAGATCCCTGCACTACGGTATATGTATTGTGGCACAAAGCATTGGTGAGAAAGTGACTGTCATGAGAACCGTATGGGATCTGCCATTGCTGGTCCTCTTTAAAAATGCTGATTGCCTGGTTTTCAGTAACATGTCTGGAACAAGCATGCTATAAAAGAGTCAAAATGTCACAATTCCTCACCTCTACATTTGTTCAGTCAGAGACCCCGAATAAAAACTGGATGGATCCTGAGTGCGGGATTTTTTGAAAAGTCATTTTGTAATTAAAAATGACCTTTCCTTATTAGTCTGCAGCTCTGTCATTTTCTGTAAAATGCAATATGGATACCTAGATTATTCTGTGCGCAGACTGTGTACAGAACGCCCCCCCAGATATGTCATTTCCTGCTTGTTTGATTGGCTCACTGATTTTCCCAGAAGTCTGCACTAAGGCTGCTTTCACACTGGGGCGGGAGCGGCGTCGGCGGTAAAGCGCCGCTATTTTTAGCGGCGCTTTACCGTCGTTTTAGCGGCGGTCTGCGGGCGCTAGCGGGGTGGTTTTAACCCCCCCCCTAGCGGCCGAAAAAGGGTTAAACCCTTTGCCAGCGGTATTGCTGCGGTGTCCCATTGATTTCAATGGGTAGGAGCGGTATAGGAGTGGTGAATACACCGCTCCTTCACCGCTCCAAAGATGCGGCTAGCAGGACTTTTTTCACCGTCCTGCCAGCGCATCGCTCCAGTGTGAAAGCCCTCCGGCTTTCACACTGGAGGGAAAGGGGCCGTTTTTTTTCAGGCGCTACACAGGCGCTATTTTTAGCGCTGTAACGCCTGAATACCGCCCCAGTGTGAAAGCAGCCTAATAGAGTGCTCTAGTAGTTAAAGTGGAGCTCCACCCTGGAACTTCCGCTCATCGGAACCCCATCCCCTTCCGGTCCACAATTGGCACCTTTCAGGGGGAGGGGGTGCAGATACCTGTATAATACAGGTATTTACACCCACTTCCAGGCATAGATAGGCGGGTATTTGCGCTAACTTCCTGTTCCTTCCCCGCTGTCTGCTGGGTAACACACGGGTCCCAGAGACGTCAGGGACCGTCCGTATTGTGCAGCGTGTCTCGCACATGCGCAGTAGGGAACCAGGAAGTGAAGCCATAAGTCTTCACTTCCTGATTCCCCTAGCGAAGATGGCGGCGGCAGCACCCAAGAGCTGAGCGACAGATCGGCTCCGGGTGCCGACATCGAGGGCGCGCTGGACAGGTGAGTGTCCATGTTTTAAAAATCAGCAGCTGCAGTATTTGTAGCTGCTAACTTAAAAAAAAAAAAAAAAAAAACGGCAGGACGCCCACTTTAATTGATTCTTTCTTCCATTCAGTAATTGTCGGCCCGTATGATGTACAGGCAGACAGTCTGCAGGAGCCTGACACTGCACCGTGATCTGCTGATCCGTAGGTACAATTCTTTAGAGGCCCCTCATAAATAATGAAATAAATAATAAATGCACTTTTTTTTTTTTTTTTATTTGCAAATAGATACGCATTTCTTTATTTTTAAAAGGTGAGCCTTGAAATGATTTTTAGAGGGTAGTTATTAATGGGCAGAGTAGTGGAAACCTGTAATACACGTGTCTTGTGGACCTTGATTTATTTTTTTTTGCTTTAAACAAACACTGAATGTGACAGCTGAGGCATAGGTATAGAGATGAAAGTGATGGAGAAGGCCTCTGTACCGCACATAAGAGAGAATTGATAAACTGCTTTTAGTTTACAGTCTTTGAACATTGCTGGGAACCAAGCTGCTTTCCTAAAGAGACCCCTGGCATGAAGAATGAACCCTGCAGAGCCCCTTTACGTGAAATAAAAAGGTTTTAAACTAAACAAATCGCTGTTTAATCTTCAAAGAATACTCCCACCTTTTTTGTTCCCACCCAGCCAGCATAGAATATGTCAGCAGCAGGAAAAGTATTTTAAAATTTTCAGAGAACTGTTTATTTTTTAATGGCCATATAATAAATATATATATATATATATATATATATATATATATATATATATATATATATATATATATATATACACACACACATTTTATAAAATTGGCAACTTTGCCACTGAATAAATCTTCCTTTTTAAAAAATTTTATTTTATTTTGCCTCAAATTCGGTAAACTGTTATGGGTTTTCTGTGTCCCTAACCATGTGGAAATATTAAAACAGTTCTGAATAATTTTTCTAAAATTTTATATAAAAAAAAAAACTTTTATTTAAAAAAAAAAAAATAAATACATGAGAAACCAAACTTATTTTGCTCTGAAATCTCGTTTAATCAGTCGTTTTCAAAAGTCATCTAATAAATTGAATGTAATCCACCAGTGTGCAAAAAGTTCATCACATAGAATACATTCTAAAGCAGTAAAATTTACCTTTATTAAAATTCATGGTAGGTTGTGTTGTGTTTTTTTATTTTATTTTTTTATTCTAGTATTTTATTTACCTGCAGTGAATGTTTTGTTTTTTTCTGAATGTCACATTCATTGCTTTAAAAATATGCTCCATAATCTGTAAACATTACCCTTATTTTTAGAGAACATACGTCTATAATATAGAAGACCGATGATTCATCAAAAAAGTCCAGGACTAAAAAAAAATATATCCCGAATCTTTGCCCATACCCCAGAACATACAATATTCAATTCTATGAATTTTTTATTCAAAGCAACCCATCCATCTGCGTCTCAATGCATTACTTTGTTGGGAAATTGCTTTAAAAAAAACACCCTCAGCATTTTTGGCTGCAGCCATCATTACTAAGGGAAGATAATTCATGTAGTGTTTACTTCCTGGAATTCATCTGCCCTTTGCTCAGGCATGCAGGCAGGGGGGTGTGCTTTAACTGAGAAAGCCCCTCCCTCTTTCAGATGGGGGGGGGGGATATAGATTCCAGGGATGTATAACCTCTTAATGACTTTTTTTTTTTCTTTTTTTTTTAAAGCGGGAGTCCACCGGGACTCCGCGTTTTTTTTTTTTTTTAAAAGCCAGCAGCTACAAATACTGCAGCTGCTGACTTTTAAAATAGTGACACTTACCTGTCCAGCGCGCCCGCGATGTCGGCACCCGAAGCCGATCTGTAGGTCGTCTGTCGGGTCCTGCCGCCGCCATCTTGGGTATGGGAATCAGGAAATGGAGCCTTTCGGCTTCATTTCCCGGTTCCCTACTGCGCATGCGCGAATCGCGCTGCGCAATAAGGACGCTCCCCGCTGCCTCTGGGATCTGTGTGTTTCCCAGCAGGCAGCGGGGCACTTGCGGGAAGGGGCGGGCACTTGCGGAAAGGGGCGTAAGTTACGCCCCTTTCCGCAGAGAGCTATCCCAGAAGTGGGTGCAGTTACCTGGATTATCCAGGTAACTGCACCCCCCTCCCCCCTGAAAGGTGCCGATTGTGGCACCGGAGGGGGGGAGGGTTCCGATGAGCGGAAGGTCCACTTTAGGGTGGACCTCCGCTTTAATAAGGTTAACTTTTGTTGGGGAAAAACAAGGACCAATCAAAAAAAAATATATAGCGTATACAATTGTGACACACATCACATTATAATGGAGTGTTATTAACATTTCCTTTTCAATCTGCAGCCGCTGTGATTTTCTGAAAATGCAATGCAATATGGCTACCTGGAAACGTTCTGTACACAGAATGTGTACAGGACGCCCCCCAGAAACATCATTTCCTGCTTGTGTGATTTGGCTCACCGATTTTTCTTAGAAGTCTGCACAAAGATACAAGTCAGATTTTTGGCATCCCTGCAACAAAAAATTTAATTTTTGGTGAGATACTCCCAATAGGAAATCACATCTAAAGGGACGCAGGCCCAGCAGATTTCCTCAGAGACCTGCAGCTGGTTGATAATTATAAAACCACTCCCATTAGACTCACTTAGCACAGGGCCCGCAGGGGAATAACAAATGGTAGGAATTTGTAACAAAGTTTGTTAGAATTCTTGTAATGTACATAGATCACCTAGAGGGGAATGTTGTTTTGTTGAGGAGAAAAGAAAAGTGGAGCTACTCTTTAAGGCTAGAAGCATAAGTATTAAAATAGTTAATTATAAGGGTCATAAAGGCAGTATCTTAATGCATTCTATACATTAGGATAAAAGGCCTTCTGTGTGCAGCAGCCCCCCTAATACTTACCTGAGCCCCATATTCAGCGATGTCCACGAGCCCTTCAGCCATCTCAGACTCTCCCACCTGATTTGGCTGAGACACTGCAACAGCATCATTGGCTCCCGCGGCTGTCAATCAAAGTCAGTTAGCCAATCGGGAGAGAGAGGGGGCGGGGCCGTACCGCAGCTCTGTGTCTGAATGGGCACCCAGAGCTGCAGCTCAGCTTGGGTTCCCCCATAGCAAGCTGCTTGCTGTGGGGGCACTTGACAGGGGGGAGGGGTGAGGAGCAGCGAAGAGGGACCCAAGAAGAGGAGGCTCAGGGCTGCCCTGTTCAAATCCACTGCACAGAGTAGGCAAGTATAAGATGTTTGTGTTTTTTTGTTTTAACGAGACTTTACAGTCACTTTAACCATTTGGCAAAAGCCTCACGCCAATATACGTCGACAGAAGGGCTTGTACAGGCTAACTAACGTACCTGTATGTTTCCTTTTAAGAGACGGCCAGTGGGTTCGCGTGTGCCCGCGGCAAGCTCCGTGAATCGGGTCGCCGGTCCTGCGGACTCGATCGCTGCTGGGATTCCCGCGATCGCCTCACGGAGAGGAAGAATGGGGAGATGCTAATGTAAACAAGCATTTCCCCGTTCTGCCTAGTGACACTGTCACTGATCTCTGCTCCCTGTGATCGGGAGCAGAGATGAGTGACAGTCACATGTAGCCACACCCCCCACAGTTAGAAACACTCCCCAGGACACACTTAACCCCTTATCTGCCCCCTAGTGGTTAACCCCTTCACTGCCAGTGCCATTTACACTGGAATTTGTGCATTTGTATAGCACTGATTGCTGTATAAATGACAATGGTCCCAAAATTGTCCGATGTGTCCGCCATAATGTTGCAGTCACGATAAAAATCGATTATTGTCGCCATTAGTAGTAAAAAAATATAATTAATAAAAATGCCATAAAACTATCCCCTATTTTGTAAACGCTATAACTTTTGTGCAAACCAATCAATAAACGCTTATTGTGATATTTTTTATTTATATTTTTCTCGGATATTAATTATAGCAAAATGTAAAAATTGTTTTTGTTTTTTTTTTCAAAATTGTCCCTCATTTTTTTGTTTATAGCGCAAAAAATAAAAACCGCAGAGGTAATCAAATACCTCCAAAAGAAAGCTCTATTTATAAGAAAAAAGGACAATTTTGTTTGGGAGCCACCGCACAACCGCGCAATTGTCAATTTTGCGATTCGGCACTGCGTCGCTTAAAGTGCTCTGGTCAGGAAGGGAGTAAATTCTTCCGGGGGTGAAGTGGTAAAGTGAGATGACGAGGAAAGGCACTACTTCCCCACAACCCTGACCTAGTGCTTGTGGGGGTCTGCGGGCAGGGGGAATGAAAAGCAAACCACCTGAACAAAGTGTCCTTTGTATGTACTATATGTTTAATTTTGTTATATTGTTAAGTTGGTAAAGCTGAACTGCTTAACTTCAATCCTGCACAGTTGTTTTACTCTGATTTGACTGCACACAGTGAACTTCTCACAGTGTGCAATAGAAACTGCTGCAAGTCAGGTGGAGCCAGCCTCATTTTATGTCTAAAGGGCAACCAGCTTCCTCTAACCCAGACAATCGGGGGCCGAGGGCTCTTAAGAAGAGTACTGAGGCATGGTGCTGTGACATTTTCAAGAAGCCATGTACAGGATGTACAGCACCTGGCTGGCCCCTCCCACCAGCCATATTCTGTTTGCATTGCATAGAGAAGCATAGCCGCCAACTGATTTAATCACAGGTGTAAAATAAGGTATTTAAATATAATTTAAATCTATTACTTTAATAGAAATTATTAGATTTTATTTAAAAATTGTATCAGCGTTTCAATGAAGGGGAGCCAGGGAAGGCAAAATATAAGCAGATTTAAATCCGATTTAGGGCCACTTCATACCAAATGCAGTCCAGTGTGTGTTATTTCTGCATCATGGAAAGTAAATTATTTGGTTTCCTATGGCATAGTTCACACCAGTGTGGTCAGTTCCAGAAAATAAAGTAGAACATTTTTCCTTCACTGAACTGTACTGGAACGCAGTAAAAAAAAAAAAGCATCAAAAATGCACTGGACCCTAGTATAGTGAAAAAAAAAAAGAAAAAAACATCTGAAATACATCGGAAACGCATCAAAAACACGCCAGAACGAATTAAAAACGCACATGCAGAAAAGCATCTGGAACAGATCTGGAGTGCGTTTTTGTGGTGTGAACCAGCCCTCAAATGTAAACTTTAATTTGGTAAGGCTGTAGTGTTCCTTTTAGTGATTGTTTTTTTTTTTTCTTTGCGGTTAATGTTTTTTTTTAAACGTCCTTGCTCGTGGAGTTGAAAAAATGTTAGCCTGACTCTGATTTGTCAAGCTCAGGGCTGATTTCTCACACTTTGCACTCTGCCACCATTGGGAGAATTAGGAGCAGAATCTTGTCCTAGGGTAGAGTTAAAAATGTATATATTTTTTTCTTTTCAGTTCCAGGTGTGCCCTAAGAGCCTGTGTGTGTCCACCCCGGGCCATCGAACCGACCTCTTCCAGAGGGACCCGCAGTCCGTTCTCATCACTGACTTCTTCGGCAGTGTCCGGAAAGTGGAAATCACAGAGAGTGGAGTGAAACTGAAAACCCATCCTGAGACCACGGAGAAAAGGTATTTTCACGATAGAACATGGTGGCAATATATTACAACCCCAATTCCAAAAATGTAACGGAGATCTTTTAGATGGAGGCAGTAAAAATAAAAAAAATTCAATGATGTGGTTGCATAAGTGTGCACACCTAATTAAAATTAGAAGAAAAGAAGTTTAACCTTAAATGACATAGAGGGTTCTTTACTGTAAGAGCGGCAAACTTGTGGAATTCCCTTCCACAGGCGGTGGTCTCAGTGGGGGAGCATCGATAGTTTCTAGAAGCTATTAGATAAGCACCTGAATGACCACAACATACAGCTATACAATGTAATACTGACATATAATCACACACATTGGTTGGACTTGTTTCTTTTTTCAACCTCACCTACTATGTAACGCGTTTCTTGGATAAAAATCCACTTCAACAGGAGTTTGTTTGTAGAGAATGGATATGTTCACTAAATACAAAAGAAATATATGTAGAATATACTGGTTTACATTAACAACAATTCCAGCTGATACATTGGATAGAAAACCTGGTCCTGGTTGGACAGGAGGGGAGAGAATGTAGCAGACCAAACCTTAAATTGAAGCTTCAGTCATTTTTTTTTTTTTTTTTCATCTTTCCATTTATTAAATCTTCTGCCCTTGTTGTTGTTTTAACTTTGAATAGTAAAACATTTTTTTTCTGCCAGTAAATCCCTTATACAGCCCACTTCCTGTTTCTTCCTGTTTCTGGTCATTAGTCTAGTACAGTGATGGTGAACCTTGGCACCCCAGATGTTTTGGAACTACATTTCCCATGATGCTCTGGCACTCTGCAGTGTAGGTTAGCATCATGGGAAATGTAGTTCCAAAACATCAGGTGTGCCAAGGTTCGTCATCACTGGTCTAGGCTTATGACATTGTGCACCCCTCTCTCGCGCGCTCTCTCGCGCGCTCTCGCTCTCTACCATACAAACTGTAAAATATGTCACTCCTACATTAACAGCCAAAATACAAGCACATCTGGATTTGCGTCGGCCGGCATCAAAGATGAAGCACTCGATCCTGTTGGCCGACGTCACCACATAGGCCACTGTGGACCATGGGACTCCATTGGGCGAGCTGAGCTTCCCCTAGGCGTTCATTGTTGTTTTAAAGGAGAAGCCCAGCCTGGGCTTGTTTGGCCAGGCTTCTCCTAAGGGTCACAGGAGTGCAGTTGGTTCATGCACTCCGGCGACCCGTTTTCAGCAGAGAGCGGGCTGAAGTCTGCTCTCTGCTAATGTCACAGGAATCATTCCGGGCACCACATCATCCCGACAATCAAGTCTGGATCCGCCAGGTGCCTGGACTGATATTGTTCTCAGCCTCTCGGCTGTGTTCCATTGCTCAGTTCTCAGTGCAGAAGAGGCGGGGGATTTTTTCTGGGGGAAAAAAAAACAAATAAAAAAAAAAAAAACTTCTCTTTTAGGTGACAAACATGTAGCATTAATTGTCTGGATAAAAAAGGCAATGCAGCAAACTGTTCCTTAGCTTGGAGCACCCCCTAGTGTAAAATGTGGGTAATGCATTTTTTCTACAGTATTATCAAACAGTCTTCACCAGTACTTTTCAAGCTCATTCACACCAGGAGGTGCATTCGAGCACATGTGTTTTTTTTTTTTGTACATGTTGCATTATTTAATAAGAGCATACTTACACGCATTTGCAAAACATTTTTGTGCGGTACAGGAAAATGTGCGATTTTGCACGTTGCCTCACTGCACCTGGTGTGAAGAAGCCCTAAAATGTAATCTGTGCGTCAGAGTTCAGTGATCTTAGAATGCAACTCTCCTCCCTCCAAATTTTCCCTTCTAGCACAAATTTCACACCAAATCCAACTGCTGGCTTGTATACAATTTTTATTATATATTACACATGCACGGGGTCTTCAAAAAGTTTCCATGCTTATTTTATATTTAATAGTTAAAAAAAAAAAAAAAAAAAGAATCACGTACCATCTGTTCTCAGGTGTGTAAGAACTGGGAAGGAGAAACAGCAGCACACTGATCTTCCTAGTGAATGGCTGGGGGGGGGGGGGCAGGGGCAGTCAGGGGACAACTCAGATCATTGGAGTAGAGCAGGCTGAGTTCCCAGCACAGCTAAAACATTGACCAAGCTGTGTTCTTTTGCCTAATGTGGTCAGTTTTTTTCTTTTTATAGTAAAGCAGAGGGACTGGCGGGATCACCAGGGATTTCACATAATGAAAGCAGTACAAAGGGAACAGCAGACTTTTTCTTACAAGTACATGGTACAGCGGGCACATATTAGGAATTTGAAGTGTTTGAAATGTTGGGTTTGTTCGGCTGAGCTTTGCAGAGTATAAATTGAGCTCCCCTCCCCCTGCTTCCCGGAAGCTAAGGCAATCTTTATAAATTCTAGACTTTGAATGATTGTGGAGAAGAGGAGAGGCAGATAAACAGGTACAACTTGGGTACTAAGATTTTTTATTTATTTTTCACCTCTGTGTATCACCTGAGGTTAGTGACCGCACCTGGTATATGGAAGGGTTTACAACCACTTTATATATTTAAATTTAAAGCGGAGGTCCACCCAAAAGTGGAACTTCCGCTTTATATGCTTCCTTTCCCCTCCTGTGTCACATTTGGCACCTTTTCAGGGGGGACCCGTTTTTGACAGGTCCCCTTCCCCACTTCCAGGAGACGGGCCGCAGCCTGATCTCCTTGAAGTTCACCCTATCCTCCTCCTTCCCCCGCCGATCTGCAAATTAAAAAGCACAGCGTGCTTTGTGCATGTGCATTGGGGAACCAACAGTGAAGCTGAAAAGCTTCACTGCTTGGTTCCCTTATCAGGAATGGTGGCGGTTGCACCTGAGAGTCGATCCGAAGATTGGCTGGGGTGCCGACATCATGGGCGCTTCCTGGACAGGTAAGTGCCCTAGTATTAAAAATGGGGAGCAGCTGCAGTATTTGTAGTTGCTGAATTTTTTGATTTATTTTTTTCACCCAGGCTGGACCTCCCCTTTAAGTAAAGTATTTATTTATTTAATTACAGCTTTTTCAGGACCAAAACAGCCATAGTATATACTCATGTAAGATATGCATATAACCACCAGGGGGAGCCTTCGTATAACAAATGTTCGCATTTACAATGTATATCAACCCGGACAATGAACATCTCTTATTTGGTCTGTTTAATATACAATTGGAAGCATTTTTAATATCTGTTTGGTACAAGCAAAAATCAAAACCAAAAAAAAAGAAAAAATCATTGGCAGAATTTCTGAGTTGTCTTCTGCACAACTCCTCCTGTATTATCTCAAAAAAACCCTTCCAGTTCTTATCTTGGACTACAAAATAATCAGCCTTTGTTATAGAGATCTCAGATTGTGGGAGTTTTGGAGTCGTTTAGAAAAAGACAATGGAAGGACTAACGACACAAGTGATGGGGATTTTTCTGTAGGGTATTTCAAGGGATAAAACATGGAAATGTGCTTGTCTTGTAGATATGTTCTGTTTTCAGTTTTTTTATTTTTATTTTTTTGCCTTGACATACACTTCAAACATTTGATCATGTTTTGCTCTGCTAAACAACCTAATCCGTTATTGCATTGAGAGCGGTTTGCCTACGCATAGCAATACATAAATATTCATATTCTTGTCTGTATTCTAAGCCCTTGTTTTTTGCACACCACTTGTAGCTAAAAATTAATCTTTGAAATAAATACAGGTATGACTTTTTTTAAGCAGGAACACAGTTCCTGCACCTACAGCATGAAATGTTTGTAATAGCAAAGGGGGGTACTGGGGTGCGCTGTAGGGTCTGTTGATGCTGGAAAGAACCAATTATTGTGTGTGGGTCTACTGTTGCTGGGGTTCTCTATTGCATGGATGGGGCTGAGTGTTGCTGCGTGGGGCTGAGTGTTGCTGCGTGGGGCTGAGTGTTGCTGCGTGGGGCTGAGTGTTGCTGCGTGGGGCTGAGTGTTGCTGCGTGGGGCTGAGTGTTGCTGCGTGGGGCTGAGTGTTGCTGCGTGGGGCTGAGTGTTGCTGCGTGGGGCTGAGTGTTGCTGCGGTAGGGTATATTGTTTGCTGAGGTTTATAGTTGCTGGTGAAGTATATTTTTGCCAAGGGGACCTGTTGCCGTTGCCGAGGGGACCTGTTGTTACTGGGGTGAGGTCTAATATTGCTGGGGTATCAATTGTTGCTGGGTGTAGAGGTTCTATTTTTCTGCCTTTCTTGTTTTCCTTAAAGTCCATACACATTTTTTACCACCACAAAATATTACTTGGTTCTGTACTCTCTAAAAAGGCAGTACTGGGAGTTGGGTGGGGTGGAACCAAGGGACAGTGCTCGGAGGTGGGTAGCGGACGGAGACCAGGGTCAGTGCTCGGAGGTGGGTAGGGGACGGAGACAAGGGACAGTGCTCGGAGGTGGGTAGGGGACGGAGACAAGAGACGGTGCTCGGAGGTGGTTAGGGGACGGAGACGAGGGACGGTGCTCGGTGGTGGGTAGGAGACGAGGGACGGTGCTCGGTGGTGGGTAGCAGACGAGGGACGGTGCTCGGAGGTGGGTAGGGGACGGAGACGAGGGACAGTGCTCGGAGGTGGGTAGGGGACGGAGACGAGGGACAGTGCTCGGAGGTGGGTAGGGGACGGAGACGAGGGACAGTGCTCGGAGGTGGGTAGGGGACGGAGACGAGGGACAGTGCTCGGAGGTGGGTAGGGGACAGACACGAGGGACGGTGCTTGGTGGTGGGTAGGAGACGAGGGACAGTGCTCGGAGGTGGGTAGGGGATGGAGACGAGGGATGGTGCTCGGAGGTGGGTAGGGGACGGAGACGAGGGACGGTACTCGGTGGTGGGTAGGAGACGAGGGACGGTGCTCGGAGGTGGGTAGGGGATGGAGACGAGGGACGGTGCTCGGTGTGGTGGGTAGGAGACGAGGGACGGTGCTCGGAGGTGGGTAGGGGACGGAGACGAGGGACGGTGCTCGGTGGTGGGTAGGAGACGAGGGACGGTGCTCGGAGGTGGGTAGGGGACGGAGACGAGGGACAGTGCTCGGAGGTGGGTAGGGGACGGAGACGAGGGACGGTACTCGGTGGTGGGTAGGAGACGAGGGACGGTGCTCGGAGGTGGGTAGGGGATGGAGACAAGGGACGGTGCTCGGTGTGGTGGGTAGGAGACGAGGGACGGTGCTCGGAGGTGGGTAGGGGACGGAGACGAGGGACGGTGCTCGGTGGTGGGTAGGAGACGAGGGACGGTGCTCGGAGGTGGGTAGGAGACGAGGGACGGTGCTCGGAGGTGGGTAGGGGACGGAGACGAGGGACAGTGCTCGGAGGTGGGTAGGGGACGGAGACGAGGGACGAGGGACGGTGCTCGGTGGTGGGTAGGAGACGAGGGACAGTGCTCGGAGGTGGGTATGGGACGGAGACAAGGGACGGTGCTTGGAGGTGGGTAGGGGGTGGAGACAAGGGACGGTGCTCGGAGGTGGGTAGGGGACAGAGACCAGGGGCGGTGCTTGGAGGTGGGTAGGGGACGGAGACAAGGCACGGTGCTTGGAGGTGGGTAGGGGGTGGAGACAAGGGACGGTGCTCGGAGGTGGGTAGGGGGTGGAGACCAGGGGCGGTGCTTGGAGGTGGGTAGGGGACGGAGACCAGGGGCGGTGCTTGGAGGTGGGTAGGGGATGGAGAAGTGACTTAGAAGTGGGAAGTTCCTGCACCTATTCTGTGAGGGAAAAGAAAGCCCTGAATACAGGGAACAAGAGTTTAGATCTGCTCAGGGTTTTTTGGTGATCACTGGACACTGCAAGCTTGTGACTCACTGAGAGGCTGAGCCGGGTGCTGGTCCAGGCATGTGGGCGGATCCCCTGGACCAGCTCTGTGGCATCAGCTGAAAATGGGTCACAGGAGTGCAGAGTTATCTGCACTTCTGTGATCCACAAGGGAAGTACAGCCAAACAAGCTTTGGCTGCACTTCTCCTTTAAAGTGACACTAAAGTCTCTTTTTTACATTTAAAAATAACAAACGTGTTATACTTACCTCCTGTGTGCAGTTGGTTTTGCACAGAGCTGCCCAGATCCTCCTCTTCTCAGGCCCCTTGCTGGTGCTCATGGCTCCTCCGTCCTGCCAAGTGCCTCCACAGCAAGCAGCTTGATATGGGGGCACCCGAGCCACTGCTCTGTGTCCATTCAGACACAGAGCCATGGCTTGGCCCTGCCCCCTCTCTCTCTCCATTGGCTCACTGACTTTGACAATGAGGAGGGAGAGTCCCAGACAGCTTAGACTCTTGTGCAACATCGCTGAATTGAGATAGGGCTCAGGTAAGTATTGGGGGGCTGCTGCAGCATTGGGGGTGCGCTTCCTGATTGTCCGGGAGCAGCTATTGTCGCTATTGTCACGCAGCTGGGTGGGCTCAGAGCACAGTGCTTTTTCCCCCCCAGAGCCCACCCTATTTTGAAGCCTATTGGAACCTCTGGCTCTAATCACATGCGTCAAAAAAAAACGAATTGTAATCCATGGGCCTAGTGCCCTGCATATAGATTAGGGGCAGTCGCATGAATAGGGGACTGGCTCCCCTGTGCCCCTAATTGACTGGCCACCACTGGCTGTGCCATATGTTAGGGGGCGGTGTAAATCTCAAAAATAATATTGTATTTATTATTATAGATCTTTCTATAGTGCTGCCAATTTACACTTATTGCACTTTATATACTATTTATTTGCCTTAGTCACTGCTGTGAAGGAGCTTACAATCTAAGGTCCCTTTCTCACATGCATTCATACACATACTAAGGCTAGTTAACCCACCAGCAGGTCTTTGGAGGGGTGGAAGGAAACCTTAATATCCGAAGAAAGCCCATGCAAGCACAGGGAGAACTTGCACACTCCATGCAAATAACACAGTGACCGATATTCGAACCGAAGACCCCAGTTTCCCTGGAGTTGGGCTTTAATGTCAGCTCTTGGGCTGAGGTTTATAGGTTTTTGTGGACCACAGTGGGCTGTTTATTCTTTTATAAAGCACAGCTCCTGCTAGTTTTGGCAGATATAAATAGGCACAGGGTTGCTTTATTACCGGTCCTGCGTAGAGGATTTAAATCAGCCGATCTCCAGCTTCAGACCTTGAGCCAGACTCTTCATGTACTTTTAACATGCTGATAAATTAGCCTTCCCTGACTGGAGCCTCTCCTTGTGTGATTTTCTTTTTTTAATGTTTTATATGGTTGAGGAATATTTTAGCACCATAAATGTCTTTTCCTTTTTCCTCTAGTCGTTTGTAACGCCACAAAACGCTTCAGATTTCACTGCCTCTGACTTCTTGACTAATGGCGCCATTGAAAGTTTAGTTTTAGAAATATCTTATTATTGCACGGGATAGGTGTCACATTCCCCCGGCAGTATGAAAAGCTGGAACGTGTCCAGAGTGGGGTTGGTGTGGCTGAAGAATGGGAATAGAATGCTATTTAACCCCTTGTCTACAGGCACTTTCACCCCTTTCCCGCCCAAGTCGTTTTTCAGTTTTCAGTCGTGTCGCATTTTGAATGACCATTGGCGCGGTCATGCTACACTGTACCCAAACATATTTTTTATCATTTTCTAAACACAAATGGCTTTCTTTTGGAAAAAGAGCAAGCATTTTGAAAAAAACATTTATTTTTTTACTTGTTTTCAGTCAGTCAATTTTGTAATTTGTAATTTTTCTCCTTCACTGATGTGTGCTGATGATGCGGCACTGATAGGCTGAATTGGTGGGCATTGATGAGGTGGCACTGATGAGGAGGCACGAATATGCTGCACTTATGTGCACTGATAGGTGGCACTGATAGGCGGCACTGGTGGGCATGGATAGGTGGCACTGGACGACACTGGCCATTGATTGACAGCAGTGATTGGCATTGATGGGCAGTACTGATAGGCGGCACTGATGGCCAGCACTGACTGCCATCGTTAATGGGCACTTGTGGGCAGTGGTGGGCACTGCTGCCACTGGTGGGCACTGACTGGGCACTGATCGGAGACACAGCACTATATTTTAATCAGGGCACTGATGATCAGTGCCCGATTACATCTCTAGCTGTCCATTGTGAGGAGATGCCGCTGAGCGTCGTCGATTACCGACATCTCCGTGTTTACATGTGACCTGCTGTGATTGGACACAGCCGATCACATGGTTAAAAAGCCGCGGACGCGACTCTTTATAGAGAACGGGGTTGCGCCGCATCCTAGCAACACAGGCGTGGGCACACGAGATTGTGTGTTCTGAGACGCCGTCATGACTGTGTCCCAGACCGCTCCACCATTGGGCGGGCTGCAAGCAGTTAACATTAATAAATGGCATAGGAACGGAGGACCCTCACCGTGTGTGTGTGTGTGTGTGTGTGTATATATGTATGTATGTATGTGTGTGTGTATATATATATATATATATATATATATATATATATATATATATATATATATATATGTGTATATATAATTTTTTTTTATTATATTAAATTTGAGAAACGGGGGCGTGGCCTAGGTGGTCATGTGAGCGGACGTCTTTCTGAGCAGCTCCGTTTTCTCCCGCTACAATCCTGCTCCATCCTGGGTTAATCCCGCACTAACCGCCGATCGAAAGACACCGACTGCACCGGAGGACCCCCCCGCTTCCCTGGCAGGTGATATCGGCGGATGGGCAAACGCAGAAGGCAGCTGCCGGCGCGAATGTCTGCGCACACGCGCTCGGGCCAAGATGGCCGCCGGACCACCACCGCGGAGCTCTGTGATTCTTCGGCCTCCACGCCGGATCTCTTTGGGGAATCCTCTCCGCCGTCCTCCCCGGGACATCCGGACCCCCCGATCCTGGAGTCACAGATCTCAGAGGGAGAGGAGGCGGAGAGGAGCGGCCGGGCCCGACGCTTGCCGATGTGCTGCACACCATCAAGGTAAACCATGCTGCTCTAATGGGGACTGTGGCTGAAATTAGAAGTGACTTTACATTGCTGAGACAGGATGTTCAGAAAATACGCGGAAGGGTGGATGAGACTGAGAAACGTATTAGTGACTTGGAGGATGCAGTTGACCCCATATGGCCTAAACTCAATACTGTGGGGGGTAAAATAGCCTCCCTGGAAAACAAGGTGGACGACCTCGAGAACCGCCTCAGACGCAACAACTTGAGGCTGGTGGGTCTTCCTGAGCGGGTAGAGGGGTCTGACCCATTGGCCTTTTTTGGAAAGTTGGCTTGAGCAGGAGTTTGGCCGTGACACCCTGTCCCCCTGCTTTGTGATAGAACGGGCTCACAGAGTCCCAGGCAGACCTCTCCCCGCAGGCAATCCGCCACGTACTATGGTTATTAGGTTGCTGAACTACAGAGACAGAGATGCTATACTGCGGGCGGCCAGAGTGAAAGGCAGCTTGAAGATCAATAATGCTGCTGTGTCACTGTATCCAGATTATTCTGTGGCTGTTCGCAACCAACGGGCGCAATTCCAGTCTGTTAAACAAAAGCTGAGAGAACACGCAGTGAAGTATTCTATGATATTCCCAGCTACCCTACGCATTGTCTATCAGGAGAAGGTTCTTTTCTTCCAGTCACCCAAGAACGTCCTTGCATGGTGGGAATCCCTACCCCAACCTCCTCAAGATCCTGCCTGAAGGATATTGGCCTGGATGGTTATCGTTTCTATTTTCTTCTTTGCCCCCCCCTTTTTTTTTTGCAACTGCCTTTGGTCAGGGAGGCGGGTCTCTGCTGCTCTTATTGAAACATGTTGGGACTGATAAGATTTATTTTTTTATGTTGCGGGACTTTTTTTCTCCTCCATTTTTTGGATGAGTACCTGGGAGCTGCTCCAGGCAGAACGATCTTGAGCCACATTGTGGTGAAGTTGACTAGTTGCGGTTAATTGCATGGCTATCAGGCCATGCGCCCCACGCATGGCCCTAGTTTTGGGTACAAGCCCGCTCCATTTCCGTGGGAGCAGGGCAGGGTTGTTGCTGCTACTTGGCAGCTCTTTATTTGTTGTCTGTTGTATGGGTGTGGAGTGTGTGGTGTGTGGATGGATGGGAGTATATATATGTGTCACCTTGTCCCGCTGGAGGTACTGTGGCTCTGGCTGTCTGGCGAGGGACTGTTTTGGGGTTCCTGGGCGGGCAGCACCCGCTTGTTCCCGTTTGTGTGCTATTCCCAACCCTCTCATGGCTGAGGTAAACATATGCTCCTGGAATGTTCGGTGGCTGAATTCTAAATTTAAGCGTGCATTGGTGTTTGAGCAGATTAAACGACTACACCCGCATATTCTTTGTCTTCAGGAGACTCATCTGGTGGGCTCAAAAATCCTTGCGTTAAAGTGTTGGTGGCTCACAACTTTCACTCCACTTACTCCAACTATGCTCGTGGGGTGGCCATCTTAATACGCAAAGGGCTACAGTTTGAGTGTCATCAGGTGATCTCGGACCCCAGGGGTCAATTTTTAGTGTTACATGCCACGGTGCTGAGAACTCCTGTCATTCTGGTCACAATCTATGTTCCTCCGCCAGCCACGGCCACGGTATTCTACGATTTGAGTACCAAGTTATCACTGTTACCTGTTTGCCCTACGTTTAATGTGGGGGATTTCAACTCAGTGCTACAGCCTGAATTGGATCGGTTGAAACCCCATGGGAACGAATCTAGATTGTTTAGTAAATGGTGTGAGACATATGGATATGTTGATATTTGGCGTTGGAAGTTCCCGGGGGTAAAGGTATTCTCCTGTTAATCCAAAACGTATGGCTCTCTGTCCAGACTAGACTATGCACTGGCCACCGGGAGTTTCCTGCCGGTCGTCAGGGCAATTAAATATATCTCCTTAAACAGTGTCGGATCACTCACTACTGCAGGTTACCCTTTCCCTGGGGCACTGTCCCTCATTTAGGGTGTGGAAACTTAGCCCCTTGTGGGTGTCCACGCCGGGGATACAAGAGGCCATTCCCTCAGATATGACAGACTACTGGTCCACGAACATTGGCACCACGGCAGCGGGTCCTACCTGGGATGCCTTTAAGGCGGTATTGCGCGGTTCGTACATATCCCGTATTAAGCATCATAGACGATCGGGGAGGGCCCAACAACTGGATCTCGAACGTTCCCTTGAGGAGGCTAAACGTAGGCATATGCTCAACCCGACGGAGACTACTCGAGGTGAACTGACGAATGCCCATAGGCTTTTGCAGTTGCATCTTGTAGACACGACTAAACTACAACAACTAAACCTGACAGCAAAACTACATGAACACGGGGGTAAGAATGGGAGGCTATTAGCCTTCCTTGCTCATACGGATTATCTGGATAGTTCCATCTCTGCCATACAACTGCCCAATGGTTTTACTACTGAAGACCCGGTGGCGATAAATCAGGAATTTACCTCATACTACAGCAGACTTTATGAAGATCCAGTGCCCCTATCGGAGGCTACATTTCGGGGTTTTTTCTCGTCGTTGGTGTTTCCTGGACTGGAGGAAGCCCAGCGGGACCTCCTTGAGCAGGAAATTACTCTTGAGGAGGTGGAGGCAGGGATAGGTTCCCTACCGCCATCGAAGGCTCCCGGCCTTGATGGTATCCCTTCGGCGTGGTATCAGACCTATACTGAACTGGTAGCCCCTAAACTACTCCTCACGTACAGAGCGTCTTTGAACGTGGGATCTCTTCCTGACTCCATGAATGAAGCCCTGATAGTGGTTTTGCCCAAGCCGGGCAAAAACAAATTGCTATGTGAGTCCTACCGTCCTATCTCCCTCCTAAATCATGACGCAAAAATTTTGGCCAAGATATTGGCTCTTTGTTTGCAAAAAGTTATACTTACATTAATCTCGCCAGATCAGGCTGGGTTTATGCCTGGACGTAGCACTTTTGACAACATACGCAGATTATATCTACATATCCATAGAGCATGTAGGGATAAACATAGTAGCCTGGTATTGTCCTTAGATGTGTTAAAGGCATTTGATACGGTGCGTTGGTCATTTTTGTGGGAGACAATGGCTAACGTGGGCTTTGGCCCACTATTTACAAAATGGGTCCGCTTGCTATACGCTCAGCCGAGTGCGAGGGTGAGAACTAATAGAGATGTTTCGTCACCATTTCGGTTGTTTAGGGGGACTAGACAAGGGTGTCCCCTGTCCCCGCTCCTGTTCGCCATCGCCATAGAGCCCTTGGCCCTGGCGGTGCGGCAGGCTTCGGGGATAGGGGGCATCCGAGTAGGATTACTGGAGGAAAAGATATCTTTGTATGCAGATGATGCCTTGATTTATTTAGATGGTAAGGAAAGCTCCTTCCATGGTCTCATGCGGGTGGTTGAGGAGTTTGGGGATGTGTCTGGTCTGAGGGTAGGTTGGGATAAGTCGATAGCTTTTTCCCATTGGCCCTCGCTGCTCCTACGATTACTTGAACACCTCTAAACTTCAGACGTCCCAGTCATTCAAGTATCTGGGCATTCAGATACATAACGAGCTCCCCAAATATGAAGCCTTGAATATTGCCCCAATCACAAAGCAGATGGTTGACAGACTTCAAGCATGGGCAACTCTCCCTCTCAACTTAATAGGTCGTATTAACATCTTTAAAATGATATTCCTCCCAAAATTTCTATATTGTTTTCGAGCCGCCCCGGTCTATCTCCCAAAAAAGGTATTAATGAAAATAGAATCCAGTGTGTCCTCCTTTATCTGGCAAAACTCCCATCCGCAGTTTGCCAAGACATCTTTGCAATCCTCTAAATCGAAAGGAGGCCTGGCCCACCCGAACTTAGGCAAGTATTTCCTTGCCTCCCAACTGACATATATCTATTATTGGCTGCATTCCAACCCTCAGCCCCCCTCCGCCACTCTCATGTCAATCCTCCATGCCCCGTTAATGACGTGCTGCACAGGGCTCTAAATTCTAAATGCTCTAGATTTTCCCCTATGGAGGTGGGTCTACTGGCCTGGAGAGAGGGAGAGAAGCTCCTTTCTATTTTTACCCCGGGCAGGTCACCACAAACCCCGCTATGGGACAATCCCAGTATACCTGAACTACAGGGGCATCCAGACTCCCAATGGTGGTCTAGGCTGCATGTTCTGCGTTTGTCCCATATCATCAAGGGAAATGAGCTTGAATCCTTTGAAAACTTACGGGGTACCTTCTCAATAGATCATACATTTTTCTATAAGTATCTACTTCTTAGACATGCCATTCGGGCGCAGTTTGGTTCCTTGCACATAGAGCTTCAGGAGTCCCCCATGGAGGACCTGATGTCTTACCCGGATCTTACTAAACAGGTTACAACTTTTTATGATCACCTCTCCAGGGTAGGAGCAGACCCATTTCGCAATTCATATGTGAAGTGGAAGCGTTTGATACCTGCCCTGGTTGAGGAGGGGTGGGAGGAAACTACTGAAACCTGCTTCCAGGATATTATCAGCACTTCCGACCAATATGTTCAGTTTAAGTTTATTCATCAGCTGCATTATACTCCGGCTAGACTGGCTAGAATGGGTTTGAGAACTGAGGCCTTGTGTCCTAGATGTACTCACGATAATGCTGATCTATTTCATATGTTTTGGAGTTGTCCTGGACTGAATGCGTATTGGACGGACCTGTTTACATTCTTTGATGATCATCTTGCTCTCCCGGTGCCTCAAACCCCTGAGGTGGGGCTGCTGGGTATATTGAATGACTTTGTCCACAGGGCGTCAGCTCGGACTCTTCTGCGTACCATTTTATTTTATGCACGTAAAGTAATTTTATTGCACTGGAAAGAAAATGTTCCTCCCAGAATTCAATCACTGTATGGTATTATTAATGGTGAACTCCCTAAATTTAAAATAGTGTATAAACACAGAGCTAGCTTGAAAACGTTTCATAAGGTGTGGCAACCATGGTTGGATGTCTCTGGTTCATTCTGGGGGACGGTCCTATCCTCGCAGGACCCCCTGGGGGGGCTGCGGGGGTAGGGCCGGAGGCTCGGGCTCTGTAGATGGTGGTTCCGGGTATGGGGGGGGGGGGGGGGATGAAACAGGGTGGTAATCAGCTATTGTATGACCTTATGTGGCAGCTATTTATGTTAAATTGATACTGCATAGGGGGACGGTGACAGGTGTGAGTGTGATGGGTGTGTGCGGGAATGTTGGTATGTCTGTTGTTGTGTCTTTGTATTGTTGGGGGTTTTCTGTGTTTAAGCATATAATGGTAACAGTTTGGGTTACTCCAGCGGGGTATCTTCATCGATGCCTCTGTATTCACCTCTTGAGGGAGACTCTTTGACATGTGTACTGTCTGCTTTATATGCTTTATGTATGTTCAAAAAATTTTAAAATAAACACCTTTAAAAAAAAAAAAAAAAATTGAGAAACTCAAAAAATTGGTGGACTTTGTGGGCGCATAATGAGGAGAATTCATTTTATTACAACATGATTAAGAAACATATAAAAACATACAATCATCACCCTATATAGACACCGTTACCAGTTACTCAATATGCAGTTACAGAAGGCTGGATCGAAAGTGTAAAGATTGACTTTGTAATATGTCTAATAAAGAGAATTTATCCAATAACGCCTCCAGAATTGCTTGTCCACATGTTTAACTAAAATATTAGCTTCCTCAGGACAAATACTGCGAGGACATCTGTACACAGTAGTTGTTTTTTAAGGTGTTGTAGATAATCGCCTACACAGCATTGTCTGCTAGGGCCTCAATAATAAGCCTCCCTAATTGGGATATCTGCTATATCTATACGCTCAGATGCTGTCTCGTCTTTCATAATTTGGAGAATTCTTTGTATCTATGCATCTGATATATCGGTGTAGCATCTCAGGGCTAGTACCAATACTTTTTTTTTTTTTTTTTTTCAAGTACACGCCGATAACGATTACTGATACTTTATTTTTTTATTTTTTTATGTCACATTATAGTGGCACTAGTATGCAGCAATTAAAAATGATTTTTTTTTACAATTTTAATTTTTACATTTTTTTTAAGTTGTTACAATTTAACCTTTTACATATTTATTTATTACATTTCTTGATTTTTATTTATTTTTTATCAGCCCTGTGGGTGGGGGGGCTTCATTTGGAATAGGAAGGAGCCGACATATTTACTGGCTCCTTCCTCAGCTCTCCATCCTGAAAGATTGACACGGGGGGACCGGAGCAGAGTACATTGAGGGGGGACCGGAGGAGCCTGGAAGAGGACACAGAGGGAGACTGGAGGAGTATACAGGGACAGTCGGGAGTGATCGGTGTGGCCATTGGGGGGGCGTTACAAGCACCGATTCCCTCCTGCATAGATTTCAATAAAGCAGCTGGAAGAGGGTAGAGGAGGAGAAGTGGCTGTCGGCTACTTTATTGAAATCTATACAGGGGGGGATCGGTGCTTGTAACTCCCCCCACCGCCGCACCGATCACCCCCTGACTGTCCAGGTATCAGATAAAGCATCGGAGCAAGTACTCTGGCAAATACTCGGTATCGGCGCTATATATATATATATATATATATATATGTGTGTGTGTGTGATACTTGAAACTTCGTCATGTTGGATGTCTGACCAGTATTTGTCCTGAGGAAGCTAATATTTTAGTGAAACACAAGTTTTGGAGTTATTGGATTAATTCTCTTTATTAGACTATTAGACATTATTGGGTAACTGATAACTGTGTCTATATAGGGTGTTTTTTTTTTTTTTTTTTTAATCCTGTTCTAATAAAATTTTTATATATATATATTTTTTTTTTTTTAATGAATTCTCCTCTCATTATGTGCCCACAAAGTCCACCATTTTTTGAGTTTCTCAATCCCCATATCTGTAAACAGCATAAAAACCTGGGCAGTGTCACTTTAATCCATGTATTGAGAAATGCCATCAGTATATGCCCAGCCTTCCTTTTTTTTCCCCCCCTTTTTTTTCATATATAAATACATTAGTTTTATTATGTTGCAATCACATGAAGGACTTTTCTTTGTATTCCCTCGCTTTCAACTGCCTACGTGCAGCAGCTAGAAAATGTTCTGAAGCAAGCAGACCTTTTATTCGCTTTTTACAATCACCTGCCTATTCTCCATGCACCACAAAAGTAGAACTCCAGAGAAATGTATATATTCCCTGCCTTTGTATCATTTCAGTAATAATGTACAGTATTTGTAAGTGTCGCTAGTATAATTACATAATTTCTTTCTTTATATTCAATTCCTATAATCCCATGCACTGGAGAAATGGGGAGTAGCGGGGGAGTCGGTTGGGCTCCATTGCACTGTACAATACTTTCAATTGTTTTCTAGGGTCACCATACACATTACAATCTGACCATATGATCTCTGTACAATCAACATACTATTTAATAGAAAGACATACTTGAATTATTCAATCAATCCGTATCGAGTCAGGAAGATGCATCCACTACGTACTTATTGGCAGTTCTAAAGAAGATTGTACAATCCGACTAGTGTATGGTCAATATTAGACACTGTGGACTGGGAGAGGTGGAAGAACTAAAAGAAGGGTAGACCAGACCCAAAGCTACTTTTTACACTGCTACATTTCAAAAAGTGGTAAACACGCATATGCACTTTTGCTGCGTTTCCGCTGTTTTGTGTGCGAGTTTGATGCATTTTTGCAGCGTTTGATGCAGTTTCGTTTAATTTTAATGGGTAGGGGCTTTTTGGTTTTCTTACCACACCAAAAAATGCAGCAAGCACGATTTTAGAAATTGCAGAAGACCTGCAACTGATCAGTGCAAAGATTTCTATAGACTTTCAGGGTCATGCATTTTTCTTTCTCCACTTTTTTTTAAGAAACGAAAAAGACTGCCTGTGCATCCGGTAGCAGAGGCCGTTTGGCTGTAAAAACACGAAATGCCAAAAAATGTGGCAAAACACGGCTTAACGCTGTAACGATATTTTAGTTGCGTTTGGCATTTTGAGGGTTTTTTTTTTTACATATTAGGAAGTGTTTTTACTGTAAAAACGCTAACGCAGAAAAAAACGCACCTCAACTCTATTAAAACAATGCGCTAAAAGCTCGTTTTTAGCACTGCTTTTTCGTTTTTTTTAAACGTCCTGTGTGCATGAGCCCTTAATGTATTTTAAGCCTTGATCTTTAATGCTCTACTTTACTAAGCGCAGATCTTTGTCCAAATACAAGAGCCGTGTATTCTTTATTTGAATCATGGTGTGTTTCTTTCCGATCTGTGCAGTAATCCAGCAATAAACTTTGTGCACGGTATCGTAGTTTGTCACCATTCCACGAGCGTGCACAGTTTTAAGGCGCGACATGTTGGTTATCCATTTTCTTGGCGTAACATTTATGTTTCATATCATACCAAAAAATTGGGGTATATATATTGTGCGTGTTTTTTTTGTTTGTTTTGTTTTTTTTTTTCCATTAAAATTAATTTTTCCCCAAAAATTTGTGCAAATACCATGCGACTTAAAAAATTGAAACAATCGCCATTTTATTCCCTAGGGTAATTTTTTTTTTTTTATTATTATTATTATTATTATTATGCTTGGGGGTTATTAGTAATTTTTGAGCAAAAAAATACTGATTTAATCTTGTAAATAAAAAGTGCCAGGAGAAAAAAAAATCTGATCTTCAAGTGAATAATATCTAGGCTTGTAAAGGTATTTGGTGTGCACAATGTGAATTTATATCCCATGTGGCTATTAGAAGGGTTATGGTGAATGCTGCTGTAAAGCCGAGAAATCGCCCGCTGAAGTCCAAAAGGGAAAAAGACATTTTCAGGGGTGTCAGTTTCATGGGCGCTCTCATTCCTCCCTCTGATCCCCGCTCGTTAGTGATAAGGTGGTCAGCAGAGGGGACCTAGGACTGGTATAGTAACTCGCTGTGTGATATCTTATCAAAATTCCAGAGTGGTGTAAGGTACTGTCAATGTGGCCCCTCACCTTGTAAAACAACCTATTCAGTTTAAAATTTAAAGCAAAGGTAAAACAGTTGTGTATGGATATAAAAAAACATTATCAATACTCTTTGTTCTAAGCTGCATAAGGGTCTTGGAGAGAAACAGCAGCGTACTGATCTTCCTAGTGAATTGCTTGTCAGGGCAGAAGTGTGTCAGAGGTCTGAGCTCCCATAACTGCTAGAGAACTGGCCCTGCTGTGTTCCCATGCCTAGTGTGGCCAACTTTTTAACAGGAAAGCAGAGGGACTGGCAGGATCACCACGGTTTTCACACAAAGGAAGTAATACAAAGAGAACAGGATACTTTTTCATACAGGTACAACAGGCACATACAGAATATGTAAATCCAACATTTCATGTTCCTGATAAGTGACATAGCCCCATCGGTATGTACAGAAAACTACACTTAAGGTGGACGAACCCAATAAAATGGTTGTCTTCCAATATATTGCAGATCTTTCCGTAAGCACGTTTCGCACGGAATGGAAAAGCCGACTGACCCGCAAATGTATTTTGCATGCAACCTGCAAATGTGACCAGTTTATTGGAAGATTTACAGTAATTGAGTCGCGAATACAGTAGCCCAGCCGAGCAGGCTGGCATTTTATTATTGCTCAGTGAAAAATGACTTCTTGCTGTGGCCTTTTTTTTTCCTAGAGAAGAGAAATGTTAGGTGTATTGTGTGTGCGGAATGAGAGATTCTGCACATATTAGAAGAGATAAGGGGGTTAACCCTTGGTGAGACGGAATACAAGCTTAGGGGTTCATTACGGAATCCATTTGTGAAGAAGCAGCACATGCTTTTCTTCATTGTGGTGTTTTCTTCTAATATACTTCCGTAATACTTCTATAGGGGAAGTGACTATAGGAAGATACTTTCTTGTAATTAAAGAGAGAATGAGGACGAATCTTGGCTCTCTACAAAGCACAATACCCTAATACAAGGCACACAAACCGATAAATACATTTTAAAGATAAAGTTGAAATTAAATAAAATAGAAGTGCTGCACCTTTTGTAAGTGCTGTATTGTGCAAAAAGGAAAAGTCCATTCAAAAAGTCCAAAATAACAATTTAATGCATGAACGCAAAATTATGTGTATTAAGTCCCGTACATAGGCAAAATTGTAAGCGAGTGGTTATTAATATTGTGGAGGTGTATCCCAGAAAAGGACAGGCTCCCAAGATTCCGTGCTTAGTGCCGTTAAGTTGAATCGACCCAGTGGATGCAAAGTGGGGTCTTGCCAGATTGTAATGACCCTCGTTAAACAGAAGTTAAACTGGCTTTAGTAAATATATGATGGGGTCTCCAATCTCTTCACTGGCAAAGCAATGTAAATCACTATGTATTACAGCCTGTACTTGGCAATAAAGGCTCATATGCCAGGGTTTACCATAAGGGAAAAGAGTACTCTCCATAGTAGAGCTGCACAATTAATGGTTAAAAAAAATCGTGATCTCGATTCACCCCCTCTGATCTCTACTGCAGAGGTTGCCGAATCTTTCATATAAACAAGTGGAGAAACTATCTGCTCACTCAGCTGTCAAAAGAAAACATCATTTTTTTTATTTTAACTTGCAACATTGTAACTAAGCTTCCTTCCTAGATCAAAAGAATAGAACTTCTGTGTAAATAAATAATCCAGGCAGACTGCCAAGTTTTCAACAACGTGTAAATGCAGGAAGTTTAACCACTTAAAGCGGGAGTCCGCCGTTTTTTTTTTTTTTTATTTTAGTTTTTTTTTAAAGCCAGCAGCTACAAATACTGCAGCTGCTGACTTTTAAAATAATGACACTTACCCGCCCAGCGCGCCAGCGATGTCGGCACCTGAAGCCGATCTCTCGATCGTCTCTCGGGTGCTGCCGCTGCCATCTTGGGTATGGGAATCAGGAAGTGGAGCCTTGCGGCTTCATTTGCCGGTTCCCTACTGCGCATGCGCCAGTAGGATGGTCCCCGCTGTCTCTGGGATCCGTGTGTTTCCCAGCAGGCAGCGGGGGACCTTCGGAAAGGGGCGTAGATTCTGCGGAAAGGGGCGTACCTTCTGCAGAATCTATGCCAGAAGTACGTGCAGATACCTGTACTGTACAGGTACCTGCACCCCCCCCCCCCCTGAAAGGTGCCAATTGTGGCGCCGGAGGGGGGGGGAGGGTTCCAATGAGCGGAAGGTCCACTTTAGGGTGGACCTCCGCTTTAAAGTCTAAATCTTTTTCTGACACTCAAGTTAAAATCAATATTTTTTGCTAGAAAATTACTTGGAACCCCCAAACATTATATACGTTTTAGCAGAGACCCTAGGGAATAAAATGGCAATTGCTGCAATATTTTATGTCACACTGTATTTGCCAAGCGGTCTTTCAAATGCAATTTTTTGGGAAAAAAATTCACTTCAATGCATAAAAAAACAAAAACGAAACAGTAAAGTTAGCCCAATTTTTTTTTTTTTTTTGTTTTAATGTGAAAGATGATGTTACGCCACGAAAATCGTGATCTACCTTCTAAGCAAAAAAAGTGATTCTTATCTTAGGCAGAATCGTGCAGCTCTACTCCATAGTGTGAAACATTTTAAAAAACTTGAAATTGAATACAATTTTGCACTTGCAAAACTGAGAAAATGAAAAAGGCATTCCAAATGGATCAATCCCGGGTCTGTTCCCACAAGCAAGATAGCTGCAGCTGTTTGGCGCATGCACGGTAGCATGTATTCTGGCTTCACCCTACGTGTTTTGTCATAAGTGACATCATCAGGGGCACGGACTTTTCCTTTTTGCACTGTACAGCACTTAAATTTTATTTTATTCCAAATTCACCGTTAATTTTTGAGTGCTGCACTTTTTGTATTTATATGGAAAGATTAATATTTTTTTACTAAGATATCAAAGGGGTACTGTAATGCTGTGGTGGCCCAGTCTATTAGGGGAGCAGGGGCACCACCCCCCCTGATCCATGTGCCCGGCCCCTAATCTACATTCAGAGTGCCAGACACATGGATTTCAGTGGGATTTTATTTTTTTAAGTGCATGATTAGAGTCTGAGGCTCTAATTGGCTTAAAAAAAGGGTGGGCTCAGGGCACAGAACACTGCCCTCTGAGCCCACCCAGTTGTGTGACAATAGCGAATCAATATTCGCTATTGTCTTCATGATTCTCCTATTGGCTTCATGATTCTCCTCCCGGCTAATCAGGAAGCGGGTCCTGAGACCCAATTGGCCAAGAGGAGAAGCGTTCGTCTTGGCCTCCAAGGGAAGCCGCTGAGGGTGAAGCCGGAGACGCGCGGTAAATCCGCCGACGAGGAAACCACCGCCATGGAGGAGGAGCAGAAGCTGCTAGATGGGGTAAGTGCTGGACGAGCGAGCGAGTGACCTACCAGGGTGGGGGGGTGCCAACAGGTGTCTTGTTTGCTGCCGCCCTAAAATATACAGCATACCCCTGCTGTAATGTAAAGGAGGGCAGTCATGTAAAGGGCTAGCTTGATATGTAAGGAGTGAGGAGGGCTCCATTGTAAAGAGTGGTGCTGTCATGTTAAGGGGGGGGGGGGGGCTGTGATATAATGGGGTTGTAACTTTTAAAGAGAGCTGCAAAGTAAAGGGGTGGCAGTGATGTAAAAGGAGGTGCTGTAATGTAAAGGGAGCTCTAATTTAAAGGGGGGCTGCGAGGTAAAGGGCAGACTTCTATACAAAAGGGAGGCTAGAGTGTAAATGGGGGTTTTTCTGTTAAATGGGGGGGGGCATAATGTTAAGAGGAGCACGGTGATGTACAGGGAGACTGTGATTGGAATAGGGGTCTGTGATACAGAGAGGTGTATGAATATTAATGGCCTCAGTAATATAAAGGGGAGGCTGTATAGTAATTGGGGGTTGTAATGTAAAGGGGAACTGTAACGTAAAGAGGAGCACTGATGTAAAGGGGGGACTGTCTTGTAAATGGGAGGATGTTGATGTGAAGGGGAGAACTGGCACTGATATAAAGTAAAGGATAAGGAGGGTTTAGTTCCGCAGCCCATTCATTTTGGCATTTCAACACATGAAAAAAAATAAAAATGCACTTGCACTACTTTTGACAATTGTATTTAGAATATTTTGTTTTATTGATCTGGTTTACTCTTGTATGTTTTTGGAACACTTGCCGACTCCTGGAGAATTATGTGAACGGAAAGGTTTGCCATCTGGTGGCCATAAGTAGCAGTCCCTCTTTCCTGGCTTTTTTGATGAAGACAAATTAAAACCATTATGAACCTTTCTAATCACACGGATACACCATGCAGTAAATGAACGTTTTCTCTTGCTTCACATTACCGTGTTAGGTAACAATTCTAAATTAGTCTTGTAGCGGGGGAAGGCTATATTACCAGTATATTTTTACCTTAACTGCATTCAAGTCATTTAAAGTCAAGCTGCTACAGACCTGTGCAATGCATTTTAGTCATTTGGTGAAACTATACATGAGGGGATAGTTTTTTGTGAAAACTGTACATGCAAACATTGATTAGATTCAGCGATCTGGGCAACTGAAGTTGTGCGCTACTCTCCATTGTTAAAGCTGAACTCCAATGAAAATGTAAAATTGCTCCCTTGTAATGAGGCTGCCCCCGCACTGTAGGGGGTTAAATTTCTGTTTAGGGCTAGGGCAGCAACAAAAAAACTTTTGCCTAAATGATCCCCCCTGCCTCAGCACTCTTGAGCTGTAAGACCGGTCCCCACAGCCTCTTCTCCCCTATTCTCCAGTGGTCACAGGTCATCTGGCATCAGGTGCAATGTATGGTCTATAGCCCTGCACTGCACTATCATCCACCTCTAGAGTGTAGGGGAGGCTGCAGCAGGAGCACAGGGTTGGGTAAGTAACTGCTTTTCCTGTCTCCTAGACCAGTGGTCTCCAAACTGCAGCCCGGAGTCCAGATGCAGCCCCTTGCTTACCCTTATTTGGCCCTTGGGGCACTATTCCACCCACTGACACCAGTGATGGTACACCATTTCCCCCAACTGACACCAATGATGGGGGCACCATTTCCCCCAACTGACACCAATGATGGGGGCACCATTTCCGCCAACTGCCACCAATGATGGGGGCACCATTTCCGCCAACTGCCACCAATGATGGGGGCCCCATTTCCGCCAACTGCCACCAATGATGGGGGCACCATTTCCGCCAACTGCCACCAATGATGGGGGCACCATTTCCCCCAACTGCCACCAATGATGGTGCGCCATTTCCCCCAACTGACACCTAAAGTTTGATGGACTGTAAATTGGCCCTTTGCTTAGAAACTTTGGAGACCCCTGCCCTAGACTAAAATTGGCATTTAATTCTTCCAATCTTGGGGCATTGTCACTGCAAGGGAGCAATTTTGCTTACAATACAGTATAGCATTAGAAATAGCACCTGCAATCCACCCTCAAATTGCTGCACCATTGACTCCAGTGTGAAATCCTTTCACACTGGAGCGGTGCGCTGGCAGGATGTCAGGAAAAGTCCCTTCAGCAGCCTCTTTTGGAGCGGTGTGTTTACCGCTGCTCCCCATTGAAATCAATGGGGCAACGCTGCAATACCGCCGGCAAAACGCCGCTATTGCAGCCAGTTTTAACCCTTTCTCTGCCTCTAGCGGGGGGTAAAAGCGGCCAAAATGTGCCGCAAATCTTATGGTAAAACGTTGCTAAAAATAGCGGAGTTTTACCGCCGGTGCTGTAGGCAGCGAAGTGTGAAAGCCGCCTAAGGGCAGATTTATGTAGCATTTACTTCCTGGAATCCATCTGTGTTTAGCTCAACCATGCAGGCAGGAGGGTGTGCTTTGCTGAGAAGGCCCCTTCTGAAGACTTCTGGGATGGAAACCAGGAAGTAACTGAAGAAATTAAAGAAGAAAAAAAAGTTTAAAACCAGTAAATAAAATATACTTTCCCATCTACGAATTCTGGCAGCATAAACATTAAAAATATTCAAAGTTGAGAGAGTGAAGTTCCACTTTAAATACACATACCTGGTTTTCCTAACAGTACAGCCAATTGGGCTTCGCTAAAATAAAAAATAAAAATCAAGTCTCGTTATAAGTAGCAAGACGGATTCTACAAGAGGGTAAAGAATTTCACGCTCACTTTTAAATATCTTTTGATCGATTTCTTTTTTTTTTTTTTCCATCATTCTCTTTTCTTCCTATGTCAAAGATTTGATTACATTTGCCATAATGATACAAGTGCAAAAGTAATATAGGCCAAGGTATAATGAAGCAATTTAGGCTCATCAAGCTGCAGGGGCAAATATTTATTTCTAACAGTCGGAATCCTGACAGGATCATTGTAATTAGTAGACTGACTTTCAGCACCCAAAGTTATGAATATGGCACTGTGAGCTGCCTTTGAAATGTTCAATGTGGTAAATAGAGGTGCAAATAAAAAGAAATATGAGCAGAAAGAAAGAGAGGACTGAAATTAGCCTGGGGCCGGGGAGTTCAAAAATAAAAGGAGAAAGAATCCATTCAAGTCCCCGATAATAAAGCAGATCTAAGATGTCTAGGTCCTCTAGAATTCCTCATAAGTGTCAATTAGAATCGCGGCACGTTTTTGTTACCCTGGTACTGTTAAAGCTGAAGCCCAGCTGATATAAAATACACAAATTTAAAGAGGTATTAAACACAGAAGCAAACAATGATCAAAATGGCAGCTTACGGTTTTTAGATGTGATGGCTGCATTCATTGTCTTTTTTTAGACAAAAAAAATGGTCTTGCTCCCTGCCAGACAGGGCTGTACTGTATAAATCTCAGTACTGGATAGAGAGCGATACAAAACCTTCTCTTTTTGTTTGGGGGGCTGCTTAACCACTTGCTTACTGGGCACTTAAACCCCCCTCCTGTCCAGACTCGCTTTCAATGCTGATGCACTTTGAATGACAATTGCATGGTCATACAACACTGTACCCAAATAAAATTGTTATATTTTTTTCCCCACAAATAGAGCTTTCTTTTGGTGGTATTTGGTCACCTCTGCTGTTTTTATTAAATTTTTTTTTAAAAAAGACCGAATTAAAAAAAAAAAATTATATATATATTTTGTCATAAAATTTTGCAAACCAGGTAATTTTTCTCCTTCATTGATGTACACTGATGAGGCGGCACTCATGGGCACTGATGGGTGGCACTCATCGACACTGGTTGGTTACACTGATGGGCAGCATTGCTAGGTGGCACTGATTGGCACTACTGGTGGACATTGATAGGTGGCACTTGTGGGCATTTATAGGTGGCACTGGGGGGCACTGACAGGTGGCAATGGCAGGTGGCACTGGCAGGGGGTACTGGTGGCACAGATGAGGCAGAATTGCTTCTTCCTCTTCGGGATGATGTCCCTTGCACATAAGCCGGTGATCTGCTTTTTATTTTCTCCTAACGTGAGGAGAAAAAAATGATTACCGAGCTTTTGTTTACATCATATGATCAGCTGTCATTGGTTGACAGCTGATCACGTGGTAATGGGTCGGGATCGGCCCCTTACTCGGATTTGTGATCAACTGAGTCTCGGTGGCTGAGTGATCACCACACGTGCCCTGCAGGGGGCGTGTGCAAAGGGGAGGACATCATATGACGGCCTCCTGGAAATGCGGCCCTGTGGCTGTCGTTCGGCTATAGCCCGGACGCCTAGAGGTTAATTTTCTTTGAAAGTATACCTATTTAAAGTGGTGTTCAAGCCCCCCCCCCTTTTTTTATTTTTATTTTTCTTCTTTTTTTTTTTTTTTTAACTGACACCCTAGATCAGTGATTCTCAACCAGGATTCCGTAGAACCCTAGGGTTCCCCCAGAAGTTGCTAGGGGTTCCTTCAGCATTGGGCAATATCTGAGTCTCAGATAAGTTCCCACTGACAACATTGATCTTTTTAGCTATCTGTAAGGAGGTAATTATTCGCAATGACCACAAGTGTAAGGACCATTCTTCCCACTGACCATCACACTAATGTATAATGAGTTGTAGAGTTCTAATTTTTAGCAGGGGTTCCTTGAGACCAGAGAACTATTTCAAGGGTTCCTCTGTGTTGAAAAGGTTGAGAAAGGCTGGCCTAGATGTTCATCTAACCTAATGTTACAAAAACGTAATATATGACAGGACGCCGTATTATAACGTATTCTTTCAAAAAAACCTTTATATTTTGCCTGCAGTGTGCTCCCATCTTAGTTGTGGGCATTTGAAGCCCACAAGGTTTTTTTTTTCCGGGAATCAGTGCTGCTGGTTACCCAGTATGCACCTCCAGATCTCGTTCATTGCACATTTGACACAGGGCGCAGCGCACAATTGTGTCTCTGGTTGCCATCATAATTGTGGCATTTTAGGAAGGTCCTGTCTCATTGTTATGGCCACTAAATGTAAGCAGCTAGAGTCTAGACAATAAAAGTAATGCAGTTGGCAGCCTTTTCACAAATGGCGCTTAGATCACCCCTTGGTTACGTAGTAGGTGAGGTTGAAAAAGACACAAGTCCATAGAGTCCAACCTATGTGTGTGATTATATGTCGGTATTACATTGTATATCCCTGTATGTTGCGGTCGTTTAGGTGCATATCTAATTTTTTAAACTATCGATGCTCCCCGCTGAAATCACCGCCTGTGGAAGGGAATTCCACATTTTCTCTTACAGTAAAGAACCCTCTACACAGTTTAAGGTTAAACCTCTTTTCTTCTCATTTTAGTGAGTGGCCACGTGTCTTGTTAAACTCCCTTCTGCGAAAAGACGTGGGGTCACCAGTACGGTATTTGTAAATTAAAAATCCTATCCCCTCTCAAGCGTCTCTTCTCCAGATAGAATAAGTTCAGTGCTCGCAACCTTTCCTCATAACGAATATCCTCCAGAACCTTTATTAGCTTTGTTGCCCTTCTTTGTACTTGCTCCATTTACAGTACATCCTTTCTGAGGACTGCTGCCCAAAACTGGACAGCATACTCCAGGTGAGGCTGGACCAGAGTTTTGTACAACGAGATGTTTATCGCTTTATACCTGGAGTTAATCCCCTTTTTAATGTATGACAATATTCTGTTTGCTTTGTTAGCAACAGCTTGGCATTGCATGCCATTGCTGAGCCTTTCATCTACTAGGACCCCCAGGTCCTTTTCCATCCTAGATTCCCCCAGAGGTTCACCCCCTAGTGAGTAGATTGCATTCATATTTATGCCACCCAAATGCATTTTTAAATTTTTCTACATTAAACCTCATTTGCCATGTTGTATACCCCATTCATTTGTTAAGATCTTCTTGCAAGGTTTCCAGATCCTGAGGAGAAGTTATTGCCCTGCTTAGCTTCTTGTCGTCCGCAAATACAGAGATTGAGCTGTTTACCCCATCCTCCAGATTGTATATGAACAAATAGAACTGGATTGGTCCCAGCACTGAACTGGTCCCTGGGGGACCTCACTTCCACCCTGACCATTTAGAGTCTTCCCTATTTATCTCCACTTGCCCTGGTAGCCAATTTTTAATCCATGTACTTGCCCTATGGTCCATGCCAACGGACCTAATTTTGTACAGTAAATATTTATGGAGAACTGTGTCGAATGCTTTTGCAAAATCCTGATACACCACGTCTATTGGCCTTCCTTAATCTAGATGGCAGCTCACACCTCATAGAAGGTTAATAGATTGGTTTGGCAAGAACGATTCTTTATGAATCCATGCCGATTACTGCTAATGATACAGTTTTCTTTACTAAAATCTTATATATAGTCCCTTATCCTCTCCAAGAGCTTGCATATTATTGCTGTTCGGCTAACTGCTCTGTAATTCCCAGGGATGTATTTTGACCAGTTTTTAAAACATTGGTGCTACACTGGCTTTTCTACAATCAGCTGGCGCTATTCCAGTCAGTAAAAATTGGAATGGTTTGGCAATTACTTGACTGAGTTCCCTAAGTACCCTCGGGTGCAAGCCATCTGGCCCTGGTGATTTATTAATGTTAAGTTTCCCCAAGTCTTTTTCTAATTCTGTCCACTGTTAGCCGTGAGAGTGCTTCCTGAAATGTGTCATGAGGACTAACACTGCAGTTTGTTACCGAAGCCCCCAGATTCCCTTGTAAAGACTGAGGAGAAGAATAAATTCAATACCTTCGCCATCTCCCCATCCTTTGTAACCATATGTCCTTCCTCATTCTTTATGGTGCCAATATGGTCTGTCCTCTCTTTTTTACTGTTTATATACTTAAATAATTTCTTGGGATTTTTTTTTTGCTCTCCTCCGCTATGTGTCTTTAAAGTTCTGTCTTAGCCGCCCTAATTGCACACTTGCATATCTTGTTGCATTCTTTGTAAAGTCTGACTGCTGGTGATGATCCCTTAGCCTTGTATTTTTTGAAGGCCTTCTCCTTTGCTTTTATATAAATTTTTTACATTAGAGTTAAGCCATTCAGGACTTTTGTTCGCTCTTTTAAATTTTGCCCTTTTTTAATATGCTCTTAAAGCAAACCCATCTCTCCTCTGTGTTCTTTGTTTCTAAGATTTTATCCCAATTGATATCTTCTAGCAAGGTTTGTAGTTTAGGGAAGTTGGCTCTTTTAAAAATTCACTGTCTTTGTGTTCCCTTTGTGTTTCCGATTTGTGTGATGTATACTGAAGCCAATTGACCTGTGATCACTGTTTACTAAATTGCCCCGTATTTCCACATCCGTGATCAGGTCTGTATTGTTGGTAGTCAGTAGATCTAGTAACTCCTTGTTTCTAGTTGGTGCATCTATTATCTGACCCATGAAATTGTTCTGCAAGACATTTAGTAACTGGTGAGCCTTAGAAGAATGCGGGGTTCCCTCCGCCTTGTCTATGTCTGGATAAACAAAATCCTCCATTATGACAACACTTCCCATCCTTTCTGCAAATCCAAATTGTGATGGGAGGTCTGTCTCCCCCTCCTCCCTCAGGTTAGGGGGCCTATAGCATACTCCCAGTATTATTTTCCCCTTAGCTTCATCCCTTTGGAGCTCTACCAATAAGGATTCCACCTCCTCCCTAGCTCCCTTATTGATGTCATCTCTCACATTCACTTGTACATTATTCTTGATATATAGGCATACCCCTCCCCCTTTTTTATCCTCTCTATCCCTGCGGTAAAGGGAATACCCTTGAATGGTTGCCAGCCAATAATGAGAGCTGTTGAACCAGGTCTCCGAAATTCCCACAAAATCGAAATCCTCCTCATTCAACAGTATCTCTAGTTCACTTATCTTGTCCACCAGGCTCCTGGTATTGGTGAACATGCCACGTAGTTTAGACCGATTGCATACTGTCCCCTCATTGGGTGCATCACGTCTTTTCCTGTTTGGAAATAAGATGCTAACAGGCGGCGATGCCCACTGACTCCTGGGAATGATGACACACGTCTCCCAGGAGCAGTGGCGCTGCAGGATATGACATACCTTGCAGCGGCACCGCCGAAAGAGGAAGAAAATAGAAGACACCCTAGCGACACAGTCCAGCCTCCTAAAGTTTCAAGGGCCCATAAATTGTTTTTTTTTGTTTAGAAAGTTTGGAGTTCTCTGGTCTAATAGATTGATAATGTGTAACAAGTTTCCATCAATATCTGGTTCATCAGACAAAGGAAGGGTTTACAGAGACCTGGGACTGGTTTAGCTAGCAAAAGGCCATGGCCATATATTTTAAAGACCACATTGCCCTTTCCTAAATGTGTGTCGGGTCAGTCAGCAGGGCGCCTTTATTTATGGTCCATTCCCTTCACAGCTGGCCATTGCTATTTAAATTTTTAGCAAACGAACACGTTAAATCCTTAAAACAGCCAGTTGTCCAGACAAGATTGGTATGGGGTGGAAATGTTTTAATTTATTATTGGCATTTGCTTTTTTGTAGTTAATGCCACAGAGATACAAATCTATGAATAAAGACCCAGAGACGGACTATCTGATTTGCTGGGTCATTTCTCCATTCTACAGAAGTTGCTGAGCCGGCTGCAGTTTAATCTTGCCAGGGGCACAGCACTAAATTATTCTTCTAGATGAGAGTTATGGCAGGGAAACGGCAATCCTGTGCCAGAGCATTGCCATAGGGGATCACCCCATATTGCTATCCCTTTTTCAGCCTGAGCATGAAGAACTACTTTGGTCTAAAGAATAACTTCTCTTTAGTTTCTGATGGCAGCATCTTTAGATCTCTAAATAAAACCAATTCACTGCACTTAGTTTCTGAAGCCGATGGGATTGACATACAGATTATGTGTCCTATAAAACTAGGCCCGAGAAATATTATATGTGGTCCCTCGCCACCCTGTTTTAACCTGTTTGCTGCCAGAGCCTATTTATTTTTTATTTTTTTGCACACTTGTTAAAATGCACATTTTAGGCCTGAATGTTATCTGACCCCACCCCCAAAACACGAAAGCATTAACCCTGTAGAATAAAAAGTTACTCTACTTTTTATAAAACTTTTTTTTTTTTTAACCACATAAGGTCATCAGTTTCACTGCTACACATATATTGGAGTAATCCAACACATCCAGGGAGGGGGCGTGCGTGCGCAACACCGGCAGCTCGATTCCGCTGTGATTACACACAGCAAAAGCCTATCATGGGGACACAGTACTTGATGTCCTCCCGCACCCCCCGATTATCAGGCAGCAAGACAGAACTGCACTCTGCCTATGTAAACAAAGCAGATTGCCGTTCTGACAGAATGGAAGTGGAGGTAAATTGGGTATCTGGCGCTCCAGGAGGCAATGCCCTTAGTTTGTAATAATGTACATTTGATTAGCCAGGCTTTAGGTAAAAACAAATTTGAACCATGGTAAGGGGGTGATTTAAAAAGAGGCAGCCATCCTCCTAGTGTCCAGCAACTCTGCAAAACATATGAAAGAGATGGGGGGGGGGGCTCTAAGTGTAGTATTAAAACCTTATCATTTATTGCACAAGATTAAAAACTCTTACAAGATATAAGTGGGAGTAATGCTTGTCATAAGTATGTATTCCTAGCAGTTCTACTGCGTCCCACAGGCACCTTGCACGATTCGGGAAGCTGGTAAAGGTTCTGGTGTGATGTTGTGCACAGTTAAAATCTATTTGAATTATATTACCTATTCATGGATTCATGATTCTGAACAGTCAGTTGCATGATTTATACTTTTCTGCAACACTGCACTGCCAGACAAATGACAACCCAGTTTCATTGTTCACCTCGGTAGTTTTCTATGCCACCTGCCTGCCTCCAGCCTGCGTACTCTGCTGATTCATGGTGTGAATAGCAGGCAGGTGACCAGGAATGTGTGCAGCTAAACTAGTAAATTGTCTAATTGACTCCCCTCCAAGCCAGCTGCCTTAGTGACAGGTGTGGGAATTGCAAGACTGGTTGAATACAATCACATATACTTTGGCAGGTTGCAGTGTGTGTGTGTGTGTGTGTGTATATATGTGTGTATGTATATATATATATATATATATATATATATATATATATATATATATATATATATATATATATATATATATAATTATAATACTCCTATTGTGTATTTAAATGTTTGCCTGGAGTTTCTGAATTTTGGATGCCGAAACAGATTGGGTGGTTTAGGTTAAAGTGAAATTGAACTTTAAAAATGAAACGGCTGACAGGTAGGCTTTTTATGACAGAGGAGACCTTGTTGGTCTCTCTTGTCATAACGGCTTCTCCCTGCCTTTGCCTGTAATGCTGCATGGTGTTTTGGTCAGAGGATGCCTGTAATGTTGCATGATGCTCTGGACGGTGGTCTGAGGAGGCCTGTAATGCACACAGTGCTCTGGATAGTGGTCTGAGGAGGCCTGTAATGCACACAGTGCTTTGGATGTTGGTCTGAGGAGGCCTGTAATGCACACAGTGCTCTGGGTGGTGGTCTGAGGAGGCCTGTAATGCACACAGTGCTCTGGATGGTGGTCTGAGGAGGCCTGTAATGCACACGGTGCTCTGGATGGTGGTCTGAGGAGACCTGTAAATGCTACACAGTACTTTGGAAGGTGGTCTGAGGAGGCCTGTAATGCACACAGTGCTCTGGATGGTGGTCTGTGTAGGCCTGTAATGCACACAATGCTCTGGATGGTGGTCTGAGGAGGCCTGCAATGCAGACAGTGCTCTAGATGGTGGTCTGAGGCAGTGTTCATTTCTTCAACTAAAATGACAAAAACATTTTGGTCGACTAAATGAATACTATTTTAGTCCACTAAAATATGATTAAAACTAAAACAATTGAGATGACTAAAACTAAACTGGCATTTTAGTCAAAAGACTAAGACTAAAATGAAATTGAAATTTGACTTCAAAATTAACACTAGCCTTTATTGCATGTTCATACCTCAATACCTTAAATAATAACACATGAGATTTTTCACTCCAGCAGTATATAATGAGTTTGGAAATTGTAGAGAAATGTTAACTAATGCATTACAATTTAATTACACACATTCGATTTCAGACGACTAAAATGCGTTTTAGTCTATTAAATACGACTAAAACTAAAACAATTGCAGAAGACTAAAATGGGACTAAAACTAAAATGCCATTTTAGTCCTAAGACTAAAACTAAATTTGCTGCCAAAATTAACACTGGTCTGAGGAGGCCTGTAATGCACACAGTGCTCTGGATTGTGGCCTGAGGAGGCCTGTAATGCACACAGTGCTTTTGGATGGTGGTCCGAGGAGGCCTGTAATGCACACAGTGCTCTGGATGGTGGTCTGAGGAGGCCTATAATGCACTCAGTGCTCTGGATGGTGGCCTGAGGTGGCCTGTAATGCACACAGTGCTCTGGATAGTGGTCTGAGGAGGCCTGTAATGCACACAGTGCTCTGGTTGGTGGTTGGAGGAGGCCTGTAATGCACACAGTGCTCTGGTTGGTGGTTGGAGGAGGCCTGTAATGCACACAGTGCTCTGGTTGGTGGTTGGAGGAGGCCTGTAATGCACACAGTGCTCTGGTTGGTGGTTGGAGGAGGCCTGTAATGCACACAGTGCTCTGGATGGTGGTTGGAGGAGGCCTGTAATGCACACAGTGCTCTGGATGGTGGTCGGAGGAGGCCTGTAATGCACACAGTGCTCTGGACGATGGTCGGAGGTGGCCTGTAATGCACACAGTGCTCTGGACGGTGGTCGGAGGAGGCCTGTAATGCACACAGTGCTCTGGACGATGGTCGGAGGTGGCCTGTAATGCACACAGTGCTCTGGACGGTGGTCGGAGGAGGCCTGTAATGCACACAGTGCTCTGGACGGTGGTCGGAGGAGGCCTGTAATGCACACAGTGCTCTGGACGATGGTCGGAGGTGGCCTGTAATGCACACAGTGCTCTGGACGGTGGTCGGAGAAGGCCTGTAATGCACACAGTGCTCTGGACGATGGTCGGAGGTGGCCACTGGAAATATGCAGCTGGTGAAAATTTATGGCAAATATTTTTATCTACAAAATTAACACTGCTGCCCACTTTTTTTTTTGATTGACAGCTCTGCGCCTGAAACCCTCCCACTGTGAGTTGCAGAGGATTTGTCTCAATCAGGGAAAGAAAAGGACGTTTTTAACCTCCAGGCCTGTATATGAACTGGGACCGGTTTAGACTGCCACACAGGAGCTTTTCAATATACTTTAAGAGATGTGTTTATAGTAAAGTTGTGGTGTTCATTAAAGTTAAGGCTAATAAGTGACTATTACTATTTTTGATTTGAAAAATAAGTAACACATCTGTGCCAAAACTTTACACACCAAAATATCTGGCACAGTAAGTGCAATAAAATTGGGAAAAGGGGAATGGGAAAATTTGGCACAGAAACATCCTCGCCAAATCTAACCAAGGCAATCTTCAGAAGCTGTAGACGAAAATACCAAGTGGTGTGAGTCTTTGTATGAGAATTGCTTTTGAATTGGATGTTGTAGAGCCTGGGGGCACAATAATGATTCGCTATGCAGGCCCATGATGTATAGTTGTGGTTTTGCCGCAGCCTATATGTAAATCTTGATCACTTCGGCTCACCTGGATCATTTTAAATATATTTACTTTCAGTCAGTCGGGGAAAGCAAAGCCGTTTATCACCTAGATACCCGATAGCTCCAGAACATCCCAGGATCCCACAAGAGCCAATTTATCCTGAGAAATGTCCGCAAACCATTAGCTGCCAAAATGTGCTACCAGCTCGGGTTTTGTTTGCTCGTCTGCCTGTGTATGGAGCCTAATTAAAACCCAACATATTCACATAAACAGCCTCATTAAATTGTGTGCTTGAAACCAAACCGTGTCGATAAAACTGTATAAATCTATCCCTTATGGTTTATTAGAGAACCGGATGGCTGGGAAGGCTATGAATGCATTCGGAGGAGTGAGAATTTATTACCGTTGCATGTGCAATGTTTTTTTTTTTTTTATGCTTATTTTTCTCAATTTTAAGTAAACGCTGATTTAAATGTTCATAAAAGTAGTTTTCCTTTTGTAAGTATTTGGGAAATGGCCATGACCAGAAAATCAAGACCACTGAGCAGAACACAACCTCAGAAAACAACTGTTTTAGGCTTGGATCACACTGCTGCAATCTGCAATTGATCTGACTTTCTGTGCGATTATGTAGTGCATCGTGGTCGCTGTTTTGATGATGCTTTGAAGTAGTTTGCATATTCTATGGAGCCAGAATCATGATGGAATTGTCCAAAAGTAGTACAGGAATCTTTTACAAAATTGTGTGCCGTGCTGAGTTGCATTAATGTGAATGAGCACCATTGAAAGCAATGCGATTTCCATTAGCATCCGAATATGTCACATCTGAAATTACAATACTGTGAAGGGAGCCATAGTCCCATCGACTGAAAGCTGCACATTGGGTCTTGGACCCCAACAGTTCAACACTGGTACTTTTCAAGGGGCAGCTTTCGGGGTCTATAGCAAGTACAGTGCATCCGGAAAGTATTAACATCACTTCACTTTTTCCACATTTTATGTTAGTCTTATTCCAAAATGAATTAAATTCATTATTTTCCTCAAAATATTTCAAAACAATACCCCATAATGACAACGTGAAAAAAGTCTAGTGGAAACCCGAGGGCTTTCACACTGGAGCGGTACGCTGGCAGGAGGGGAAAAAAGTCCTACTAGCAGCATCTTCGGAGCGGTGTATTCACCAATCCTGCCCGTTGAAATAAATGGGGCAGCGCGGCTATACCACCGGCATAGCGGTGCTTTGCGGGCAGTTTTGACCCTTTTTCGGCCACTAGCGGGGGTTAAAACCGCCCCGCTAGCGGCCAAGTAGCGCCGCTAAAATGGTGGTAAAGTGGCAGCAAAATGGCGCCATTTTACTGCTGACGCCGCTCCCGTCCCAGTGTGAAAGGGGCCTAAAGGATAAGCTCACCTTTAGGAACATGTTACAGGTCCCCAAAGCTGCCGCTGCCCCCAACCCTGTGGCAGCAGTCCGCCCCCCACAGCCACGCCATTCATTCACACAGCTTTGTGTGTGAATAATCTACAAGCCCTGACATCCTTTGCGGCTGTTGGCTTGTAGTTCTCAATGAACTACCATGCTGCTGTGGAGCGCCATGGTAGTAAATTTATTCTTCCTGCCGGTATATCTGCCTTGCCCGCATGGGGTGTATGGGTACATAGATATACTGACAGATCTGAAGGCGACCTGCAAGGCACCAGCTGGTGTAATGCTTTACAGGCTCCAAAAGAAAAAAAATAATAAATGCACTTTTTTTTTTTTTTTTTTAACCTGCAAAAAAAAATGTGTATTTATTTTTTTCCCTAAAAGGTGACATTTATCCTTTTTATGCAGAGAATACATTAAGGTGATAAAAAACAAAACTTTCACCTTTATAACCAGTTTTAAGCTGTATCTAAATTCAAGACCAAAATAATAATATATTGCGGCTTACCATTTATTAGACGTGGTGAGTGCATTGGGCTTATTTTTTATTTCTTTGGATTTTATTTTTTACTTTTCATCTGGTGATGTGTGCCAGTATGACGTTGCTAAACCCCCCACTGGGTGTCCTCACCTTTTTACAGCTCTGTGGAAGGTGTTGGGACCATAATACAGTAAGTACTCATGACTAGTATTTATAAAGGAGTGGTCAGCAATTCAGCAATTTTGTAGAGCGGATGTGGAATTAAAATTGTATGTATAGCCAAATGTTACATTTTAGAGCTGTGGTGAGAAGCCTTTCAAATGGAGACAAATGTTCTGGTGAATTTCCCCTCATTTTGGGGGAGACTTTCTCTGAAATCCTGTTGCTTCTCCAAGACTAAACGTCAAAGTAAATTTCTCTTTAGCAGGTGGCAGAGAACAATAAACAAATTGATAGGAGGTTTAACTAAAAAAAAAAAAAAAAAAAGTTTTGGTTATACACATACTATTAGGCTGGGTTCACACCGCTGCGGGTGAGAGATCCGGATGTGATTCGCACCGCACTGCAGTGCAAATCACATCCGATCTCTGTGCGATGTGAGTTCAGCCATACAGATAGTATGGCTGAATTCGCATCGCACACGCCGCAAACTCGCACAGGACCCTTTTTTTGGTCCGCGGCAGAATCGGATCGCATGGGTGTTCACACCATGGGATCCGATTCCTGTCCGAGTTTGCAGATCGCACTGCGATATGCGGACTGGTCTGGGGGTGTCATTAAGATTTCATTGACACTCCCAGCAGTCCGCATAGGGCAGTGTGAACTGCCGGCGGGAGGCATGCGATGCGGGAAAACACAGCGGATTCGCGGCGTTCCCGCATCGCTATGGTGTGAACCCAGCCTTAAGGCTGGGTTCACACCATAGCGATGCGGGAACGCCGCACATCCGGATCTCTCACCCGCAGCGGTGTGAACCCAGCCTAAAGTGGTTCTTAAATCAAGGCATTGTAAAGTAATTTTTTTTATTTTTTTTAAATAACAAACATGTTATACTTACCTCCACTGTGCAGCTCGTTTTGCACAGAGTGGCCCCGAACCTGGTCTTCTGGGGTCCCTCGGCTGCTGTCTCTGCTTCCTCCCACAAGTACTTCTCATGTTCATGCGAGCTCCCTCACATGGTGAGAAGCACTTGCGGGCGCGCTCCCGTGATACATCCGGCGGCTATAGCCGCTCGCTGTATCACACGCCCCCCGGTGTGCTGTGTCATTGGATGTGATTGACTGGCTGGCGCTGCTTTCAATCCATCCAGTCCAGCCAATCAGTGGCCAGGCTGAGCGGCGAAGAGGACGTCGGGGGCGAGCGCGGGACTTTCGAGGGGTCAGGTAAGTAAAACGGGGGGGACTGGGGGGTGCCGGCACTGTGAGATGTTTTATCACCTTAATGCACAGAATGCATTAAGGTAAAAAAATATTTACCTTTACAACCCCTTTAAAGTAGAACTTTAAGCAAAACTTATTTTCTCATTTTGGATAGAGCAAGGGTTATAACCCCTGTCCGATTTTTTTAGTTTTGGGAAAAAAAATAAAAAATTCCCAGCAGTCTTTCGATCAATCCTCCAGAGAGATTGTGTTGAAGATGTGCATGTTCACAAAATGCGTTGGGAGGGGCCTGATGTCCTGATGTCACTCCACCATATCTGAGGTTCGGCTCGGCAGCCATCCTTCATTTTCTGACTACGATTCCCCCTGATTGAACACTATTCCTCTAGAGGATTGATTGAAAGATTGCTGGGAATCTTTCTAGTTTGGATTGATATTCAATGCTGCTTATTAATGGCTTTCTGGGGAGTGCATATTGGTGAAGGAAGAGAACTGAAGTCACGTTACACGTTTATATTGTCACACTGCGAAGTGTCACCTTCAAAGGACTTTCTGATTTTTTTTTTTCTTTCTTTTTTTTTTTTTTTTTTTTCCTGCGCTTTGTGGACTTTTTGATATATATTTTTACGTTTGTGGACTTTTTAGATCTTTTATGAAATTATATATGATCACGTTAGTAATATATGCATGATATATTTTTCTTTCTGTGCTTCTTCTTTTTTTTTTTGAGTTTTATGATGTCACTGCTACTTTTACAAGGTTATAACTAGGGATGCACCGAATGGGTTTTTTGGTGCCGAAACAGATACCGAAAATAAATCTTCCTTGATCCAGAAAACCGATACCGAAACAGCACCTATACCAAAATTGACTATTTAAAAAAAAAATATTTTTATACAGGAGATGGTCAGAGACTGGGGACATGGTACAGGAGATGGTCAAAGACTGCAGGCAGGGTATAGGAGATGCTCAGGGACTCCAGGCAGGCTACAGGAGATGGTCAGAGACTGCGGGCATGGTACAGGAGATGATCAGAGACACTGCGGACATGGTACAGTAGATGGTCAGAGACTGCGGACATGCTACAGGAGATCAATGCAGCCTCGCCAGTGCACATCATATGCAGCCTCACTGTGCCCAGCAGCCTACCAGTGCCATTATATAGCCTGCCTGTGCCTCACCAGTGCATATAAACACACATATATAAACATACACACACATCTAACAAACATATAACACAAGTGGATTTATATCCTTTCTGGTAGTTAAAGTGTATTTAAACCCACTCCCATCCTTTCTAAACTACTTCCCTAGGGGTTATCTATAAGGATATACATGCCACCTGCATGTATCCTTGCCTGTCAAATGTCTCCCCTCTGTCTGTTATGAGACCCGAAAAAAGTGCAGATTCTGTGGGCGGGTATGTTGTCCAGAGCTTGGTGGGTGGAGTCGTGATGTCGACTCCCCGCCCACCTCTAAACTCCCCTTGTCAACATTCATTTTCTCCTGTGTATTTCTTACACTGAACTTCTGCTATGATCACTAACATCCAGTCAAAACCCAGAAAAGTCACCTGCTGAGGCATGGAGCAGCCAATCCTGGGAGAGCTGCAGAAGAGAGGAGGAGGGGATCTGAAGTACACAGACTGTCTCTCTCAGGCTCATGCATGAGATTTGTAAATCACCTGTCACAGCAAGGGGAAGAAAGGACTCCTATTTCTCTGTCTGACAGTTTTTATCTCACTGAAAAAATATAAGAAGATTGCTCAGAGCTGGATTACCTCTTTGTGGCAAGATGGCACAGATGACATGATCACACTGTACAAGGTGCAAGCCTTAATTAATTTTTTTTTCGGGTTTACATCCTTTAAGGAATATATTTAAATGAATATTTTTGTGCCTAGAGTTCAACTCTAATTCCACATGCTTCCTAAAAAGTTTTGCTGACCATATGCACCCCCTAATAAAAACTATTCAAGCGTACCTAATATACACTATATTACCAAAAGTATTGGTACGCCTGCCTTTACACGCACATGAACTTTAATGGCATCCCAGTCTTGGTCCGTAGGGTTCAATATTGCGTTGGCCCACCCTTTGCAGCTATAACCGCTTCAACTCTTCTGGGAAGGCTGTCCACAAGGTTTAGGAGTGTGTCTGTGGGAATGTCTGATCATTCTTCCAGAAGCGCATTTGAGAGGTCAGGCACTGATGTTGGATGAGAAAGCCTGGCTTGCAGTCTCTGCTCTAATTCATCCTAAAGGTGTTCTGTTGGGTTGAGTTCAGGACTCTGTGCAGGCCAGTCAAGTTCCTCCACCCCAAACTCGCTCATCCATGTCTTTATGGATCTTGCTTTATGCACTGGGCCAAATCATTTGGTGGAGGGTGGAGATTATGGTGTGGGGTTGTTTTCTCAGGGGTTGGGTTTGGCCCCTTAGTTCCAGTGAAGGGAACGCTTAAGGCGTCAGCATACCAAGACATTTTGGACAATTTCATAATCCCCACTTTGTGGGAACAGTTTGGGGATGGCCCCTTCCTGTTCCAACATGACTGCTCACCAGTACACAAAGCAGGGTCCATAAAGACACGGATGAGCGAGTTTGGGGTGGAGGAACTTAACTGATCTGCCAGGCCTTCTTGTCCAACACATGTGCCTGACCTCACAAATGCACTTCTGGAAGAATGGTCAGACTTTCCCATAGACACTAGAGCTTAATCATCAAGGGTCGTTATCTTGTGACTTTCACAATTCTTTCTATGCAAAGAATTCTCTTTGCTCTTCTGAAGCCACAACCTTCAAAAGAAAGGAAGAGAAAAACTGGGCAGTCTGCATAATGTGAAAGATTTTACGTTGTGAGAATCGAGATCTTTTTATTCTAAGAAAATAAATTGTGATTCTCATTTTGGCCAGAATCGTGCATCTCTAATAAACACTCCTAAACCTTGTGGACAGTCTGAAGAGTTGAAGCGGTTCTAGCCCCAATACTTTTGGCAATAGTGTAAATGGTTCTGGCATCTTCCACAATGCTGTACAATGTGAGAATGTTCAGTGGGTTTAACCATGACTTTAACGCATATAAATGATGTAACTCTAGGAATGGGCGCCCTACCCAAACAAGCTTACTATCTATTTAATGAAAATTTCGTAATTGCTCCTGCAGCGCTGCGGTCACTGAAATATGAAATGAGTATTGATGGCAGTTCAGCTTGCTATTCAGATATATTTTGTATTCCCGATGAATTGCTCAATGGTGCTGTAAACCTATTGTAGCTTGAATTGTCATATATTGATCTGGTGCTGCAGAACACATAGATTATTCTTTGAAGCGCCTCATCTAATCTTAAAATTTACATGTAATGGAATAGAAAAGCCAGAGAGTTGAATTGTTTCGTAGGGCTGCTGTTTTAAATAGAATTTCATTCTCCGGCAAGCCATGCACGGGCAGATCACTGACCGCTTTCCATGAGGGATGAGATGGCTGCAAATGTTCACTGAAACCTCTGAGCTTCCACCACCAACCCCCTCATAAACTTTTTTTTTTTACCTACTTGCTGCTTATGAGCAGTTTTATGGCCCGTGTCCATGGGCTTCAATGGGTAAATGCAGCATGCTCTTGACATCTGTTTTAGATGCTTCTGAGATCATTTAGAATTCATTGCAGAGATATTAGACCTGCATGTGACTAGCTTAAGCTGTGTTTGCATTCCCATAGACTTATTTATTCATTACAGGTACTTACACTCATGCTCATAAGTTTACATACCCTGGCAGAATTTATAATTTCTTGGCCATTTTTTAGAGAATATGAATGATAACACAAACTTTTCTTTCACTTGTGGATAGTGTTTGACTGGAGCCATTCAATCAACTGTGTTTACTCTCTTTAATTCTTTACCATCTGAGAAGATAAAGAGCCTCATCCACAAACACCACAAAAGACTTCAAGCTGTCATTGATGTTAAAGGGGGCAATACACAGTATTAAGAACTGGGGTATGTAAACTTTTGATCAGGGTAATTTGGGTAGTTTCTGCTGTGATTATGATTTAAAAAGAGTAAACAGTTGATAATAAATGGCTTCAGCCAAACACTAACCATGAGTTAAGTCAGCAGCTATAAATACTGTAGCTGCTGACTTTTAATATTAGGACACTTAACTGTCCAGGGATCCCATGATGCTGGCACCTCCGCCAATTTTCTTTTTTTCCTTTTCATTCAACCCTCAGGTGCTGCCGCCGCCGCCATTCCTTATAATGCTCTCTACTGAGCATGTGTGAAGGGGGGGGGCGAGCTTCTGTGGGATTTTGCTATGGCGACGTCCACTGGAGGTGGGAGCTAGTACCTATCAAAAACCATAAATTACCAAGAAAAAATTGCTCTGGACAGTGAACTAAATCAAAAATAGCTGCAGCACAAACTGAGATAACACACAAAATACAAAAAAAAAAACAAGGTTGCACTTTAAACGAAATATTCCTAAAAATTTAAATATTAAGATCATGAATTGATATTGTGATCTCGTGTATAAACATATATCAATTCTAAAAGTGACAAACTTTCTTGAGATAAATAGAAATTATTGATAATCAATAGTGTAATAATTTCCAAAGAAAATTATCCCAAAAAAGTAATCAAGAAAACATCCAGTAAACAGTGCAGTATTTAGTGAAAATTCGGAATATGGTGACATCCACAATAGAAGTGACTTTGCTTGGTAGGTCCCACCACCATATGAATTGTACACTTACCAACTTCCAGATATTTAGTGCCTGTAGATATTGCCCAGCCAGGGCCTTTTCCTCAAGGATTTCTGGAATTGATCCAATCGTCCCATCTATGGAGGCTCTCCTGGTCAGGGCTGTGATCCCAGGGATCTTCTACTACCAACCTTTAGTGTTGCACAAAATGGTGATATAAATGTGTCTCAGAGAGAAAAAACGAATGAAATGGCCATAGGTAAAACCCGCTGGGTATTTATTGTAAAACAAAACGCCCTAGGCATATAAAAACAGAATAAGAACTTCAATGGCTAAAAAATTGCGTCCGGCTGCAGTACACACGCCCGTGCTAAAACAACAGGACGTAGATCGTGGTGACATCAGTACATTGCTCATCCAGATGCATTTCATCACAGATTTGACATAGTCATGGCCACGTCAAACTTGGTTAGTAGTAGAAGATCCCTGGGATCACAGTCCAGACCAGGAGAGCCTCCATAGATGGGACGAACGGATCGATTATGGAAATCCTTGAGGAAAAGGCCCTGGCTAGGCAATATCTACAGGCACTAAATATCTGGAAGTTGGTAAGTGCACAATTCATACGTTGGTGGAACCTACCAAGCAAAGTCACTTCTATTGTGGATGTCACCATATTCCGAATTGTCACTAAATACTGCACTGTTTACTGGATGTTTTCTTGATTACTTTTTTTGGATAATTTTCTTTGGACATTATTACACTATTGATTATCAATAATTTCTATTTATTCATCTCAAGAAAGTTTGTCACTTTTGGAGTTGATATATGTTTATACACGAGATCACAATATCAATTTATGATCTTAATATTTACATTTTTAGGAATATTTGGTTTAAAGCGCAACCTTTTGGTTTTTACTTATCAAAAACCAATATCCACTCCCTCCACTCCCAAATGTGGCAACGGGGGGAGCAAACAAGTGGAGCTCCCCCTTTTGGGCAGAGCTCTGCTTTAAGTTGCAAAGTGAACCCTATTTTTCCACCTAGGGAAAAGCGGCATATTTGCCAGATGGTATACACCTTGTGGCGCTTTTGCTTACATTCCACTCTTCTCCCACTGCCTGGTTCTGCTGCCAGCACCCCCCAAAACTCCTGTGTACAATCTGGGTCAGGCCTGAGTCAGAACGAACACTGGACGAAGGGATCATATCAGCTCTAATATGACGGCACTTGGACCTGGTAACTCCAGCATCAAGTGCTAGACTGCGGGAGGCAGAGAATGTAATGTGCTCCACCATACCCAGAAGTACCTTTTTATGGCAAAAAAAGAAAGGCGCCCGGAGGGGGGGGGGGGGGGAGATTAGAGTGGAAGGTAAGTACATGGTTTGAAGGCTGCTTGCTATCCAAGAAGTAGACCTGTTACTAAGAAAAGTAAAACTCCCTTTAAAGGAATTCTTTTCTAAATTACTCATAGATGGAAATGGGCAAATTCAGTACTGCTGAAAATAATATAAATGGGTCCCCAGCGTGTAATTCGTCCTGTATTGGCTTACTGCTTAATTTGATTTGGGAACTCCCAGGGCAGCCAGCCGCACAAAGTAAATGAAAATTAGTCTTCGGGCTTTCAGAAAAAACACAGGAGAGACAGGTGGGTGATACTAAAGAAAAAAAACAAGCCTTTGACCTACAAGACAACACAAAAATGGGTCCTTTTTAGTATACCTTTCAAGAACCAGTAGAGACCGGATGTACAGGAATCATACTGACTGCATATGTTCTTTTCTGACCAATTGCCTTGTACAAACCATGTGTTGGCAATGCATGTAAAGATTTGTTTCTTTGGGAAATCAATTGCATTTCCATCGGACAGAGAGGAGGTGTTCTGTAGTTCAGACAATAGCTGCAAAGGCTGAAGACATTGAGATTGTCCTTTAGCTCACGAGAAGTAACAAATGAACTGAATTTCTGGCAAGATTGAAGGGGATGTAAAGGTTTGTTTTTTATTTTCTAAATAGGTTCCTTTAAGCCAGTGGTTCACTTACCTTTTCCTTTGTTTTCCCTTCTACATGTTTTTTTACGTTTTCTTTGTCTGAATTTCTTACTTCCTGTTCCTCCTCAGTAAGCTGTTCAGTAAGCTGTTCTGGCTGACTAAACACCGCTTGGATGATGGTGTGAAGTTTACTGAGGAGAAACAGGAAGTGAGAAATTCAGACAAAGAAAAAAAAAACATTTAAAAGGGAAATCGAAGGAAAAGGTAAGTGAACCAACAATGCACTAGCTTAAAGGAATCTATTTAGAAAATAAAAAAACAAACCTTTACAACCCCTTTAATGGGTAGTTTCTATATTTTATAAAAACATTCTTAGCCTGAAAAAAAGGGGAAACAAATGCAGCCTGCACGTCTTTGGACTGGCAAGTCTCAATATATTACCTTTTAGTTTCTTAGAGTTGATATCTCTTACAAATAAACACTTACAACACACTTTAACCTACCGGTAAGCCTAGATTAAGGCTTACCTGTAGGTGCTGCATATATCTCCTAAACCTACATGGTTTAGTAGATATTTACAATTTCCCTTACGAGGATTCCTTGTACTCCATGTACTCGGCGCATGCGCACTTTAGAAGGGTCACGGCGTGCCGTTTTCATTAAACGCCATGCCGTGACTGTCGGCTCCCGCACGCATGCGCGGGAGTGACGTCACGCGACTCCAGCCAGCCAGTCGCAGAGCCGGAGTCCGTGACCCCGGAAGAAAGATGGACGCTTCGAGCCGGCGAGGAAATCGGGGACATCGCTGGCTCCTGTGTCAGGTAAGTGACACATAACGGGCTACTATGCGATGCATAGTAGCCCATTATGCTTTACCTTTGCAGGGAAACAGAGGAAGTAAACCCATTAGGGTTTTTTTTTTTTCCCCACAAAATTGTTTTTTATTTAATTTCTTGAAAAGGTTACAAGATCAGTGTGCCATACAGTACAGTCAACATAACATTTTGCAGTGTGTTAAATAACTAGATATAACATTGGGAGAGTACTAGGCATTGTTCAGGGCAACTAGTCTTGCATTTGAGCATAACAACAAGGAGTCCTCTCAGTATGTGCCGCCGCTCGAGGCTAGCCCTCAAAGGCGGATGGAACAGTGTCGATGGGGACATTGCTAACAGGCCCAAGCAATGGAAGATTTGGTTCCAGAGGGGTTAGTCTCTACCTCGCAACCTGGGCGAAGAGAGAACACAGTGTAGAGGGGGCCAGTCACGGGCAGCGACACAGAGGGAGGGAAGGGGCTGGGGGGATGAGAGAAGGGAAAAGAGTAGATACCGCTCTCCGTCTCGGCCCCCACTGAGGGTTTGTGGGCGTGGTGTCCCACTAGTTAGTTCCGGATAACATGGTAGGGGGTGTAAAATAAGATTTATAGTGCTCTGTGGTTTTAAAATGAATCCAGCAGGCCCAGGTGGCCGTAAAGCTTTGCAGGCATTCTTGGGAAATATGAATCAATTCCTCCATTTCCTCGATCTTCGAGATCCTCACTAACCATTCTCTAATGGATGGTGTGTCCATCGATCGCCAATGTACTGGAATGCAAAGCCTAGCAGCATTGACCATATGCATGGCAAGTGACTTGTGATAGAGTCTCTTAGGCAAGGTCGAGTGATGTAAAAGGTATTGCGCTGGGCTAAAATCTAGGGGGAGTGTAGTGACTCGTGTTGTTAGGGCATGCACCTCTCTCCAATACTGTTGGATTAAAGTACACTCCCACCAGACATGGAGCATCGAGCCCACCGCCCTCCTGCATCTCCAGCAAATGTTAGAGATTGTGGGTGAGAATTGGTGCAGGAGGGCCGGGGTCCTGTACCATTTGGTTGCAATCTTGTAACAATTTTCTTGGATTGCTACATTTAATGAGCCTTTGTGAATATATTCACATATTTCTTCCCAATTGTCATCCGTAAGGGGCACCTGGAGGTCCCTTTCCCAGGACAATCGTGACGCGTCTCCGCTGGGTGTGGAACAATTCCCCTGCAGTAGGGTGTATATGTATGATATTAGGTGCCTTTGAGGGGTAGAGCGTGTGAGTAGGGACTCGAAGGCAGTAAGCTGTCTGCTCCACTGTGATGATGGATCTGGCGACATGAGGAAGTGTCGCAGCTGCCTATAGGTCCAGAAGGGGAATGTTTTAGTGCGTGATGAGGATACCAAGTCCTCATAGGGACGTAAGCGTCCCCTGTGAAAAGGTTGGTGTGCCAGTACTTCCTCATGAGACCATTCCCTTTGAAGAAATGCTCCAGAGTCTCCAGGGGGAAAGTCAGGATTCCCCCGCAGGGGGGTCAACGGACCTGGGTAAGAGGACAAATGAAAGGGTACCATGGTCTTCCTAAAGGTCGTTAATGTAGGGTAGATAAAGGGGTGCGTCACCAAGTCTCTGGGCCATAGAGAGGGTTTTGTCCAAGGGAGTAGATGTAGAAATGAATTCGTGAAAGAGTTCTCCAACATGACCCATGGCTTTTCATGTTTGTGGACTTTCCAGTCCACCAGCCTGGTCAAATGACAGGCTAGATGGTACTTATGTATATCGGGTAACCCGATCCCACCTTTTCTTTTGGCGCGTGTGAGCCGAAGGTAACTAATACGCGCAGTACCGTTTTTCCATATAAATGCAGTGCATGATTTTTTATACGAAGAGAAGGACGGGGGAAGGTGAATGGGGATTGTCTGCATTAAATAGAGTAAGCGCAGGAGAATTATCATTTTTACTAGGGCTTAACGCCCAAACCAGGAGACGTTAAGACTGGCCCAGTCCGTCAGGTCTGACTGTATTTTGGATAGCATGGGTATGAAGTTGCAGTGATAGAGCTCAGATAGTCTCCTGGGTATGTGTATACCCAAATATGGAATGGAGTCCTGTTTCCATATGAATGGGAAGGAATCTTGGCAGTGTAATACCTCAGAATGGGGGAGTGAGATATTCAGGGCATAGGATTTGGAGAGATTGATCTTGAGATTTGACAAAGCCCCAAATTGTGCCATATCTTTCATTAAACTTGGTAAGGAGACTCGGGGTGATTGAAGCGATAGTAGCATATCGTCGGCGAATGCCGCTATTTTAAATTCTTTATGCGGTGTGGTGATCCCCTTAATATCGGAATTCGCCCTAAGCTTGATCAGTAGGGGCTCTAATGTCAGGACAAAAATGAGGGGCGAAAGGGGGCATCCCTGACGTGTCCCATTGCTAATGGTAAAGGCGTTCGACAGGTGGCCATTCACTTTCACCCTCGCCGAGGGGTTAGAATATAGTGCAACTATGTAGGAGCATATTAGGGGCCGAAGGCCTATCCCCTTCAGCACTTCCCGCATGTAGTGCCAGGCCACTCTGTCGAACGCCTTCTCCGCATCCAAGGATAGAAGAAATCCCTGGGTTTTTGAGGAGGTGAGCCAGTGATGCAGATTTAAGGTACGTGTGGTATTCTCTCTCGCCTCCCTACCTGGAATAAAACCCACCTGATCGGAGGATATGAGGTTGGGTATAAGAGGCAGTATCCTGTTGGCTAGCATCTTGGCGTACAATTTGATGTCCACGTTCAAGAGTGAAATGGGTCTGTAATTGGAAATTGATGTCGGGTCCTTGCCTTCCTTCGGGATGACCGCTATATGGGCCTCCAGTAGCCTACCTGTAGATGTCTGGGGAAGGGCAAGGGAGTTAAAAGTTGCCATCATTCTAGGTGATAGGACCTCTAAAAAGGACTTGTAGTATTGCAGTGGTAGGCCATCTGGACCCAGGCTTTTCCCTACTTTCATTTGGCCAATGGCCGTACTCAGCTCTTCTGCAGTAAGCGGACTGTCCAGGCCTTCAGCTTGCTGGCTGGTAATAGGTTTCGGGCAGTACTGTGCCAAAAAGTCTCGTATTTTGGCAGTGCGGGCAATCGAGGGGTCAAGGTCAAGGTGGACAGCCGGCAAGTTGTAAAGGTTGGAGTAGAACAATTCAAACTGTTTGGCTATATCCTCGTTCTTGGAGAGGAGAGTGCCTAGCGGCCTGGATCGTGCGTGCCAAGAGTCTCCCACTTTTGTTGCCGTGTTCATAAAACACTTTTTGCCTGAGGACGTAGCCCCTCCTCGTTTGTTTCCCCAATTTGTCTAGCAGTGTGGAGCGAGTGAGTAGTAACTCTTGAAGTGTGGCTTGTGAGGACGAGTGTTTGTGGGACGTTTCTAGTCTATTAATGGTATCTATCAGTGTTTTAATCCGTTCTTGGTGTGCTCTTTTGGCTTTCGTTGCTAGAGAGATAAGTTCCCCTCGTATAACACATTTATGGGCTTCCCATATTGTAACGGGGGAAACGTCAGGAGTACAGTTTTCCGCAAAGTACAGTTGGATTTGGGATCAAATCTGTTGTAGCGTGGCTGGTTCTATCAGCAAGGAGGGGTTCAGTCTCCAGGTTTTTGTCGTTTGCGTCAAATCAGGGAAAGAGAGGGTCACCGCAATAGGGTGATGATCCGATAGGAACATCGGTTCAATTGAGGCTCGTGTGAGGAGGGGAAGGTCTGTTTGCGTCAGGAAGAAGTAGTATATTCTGGAATATTTCAAGTGTGGTGGTGAATAAAAGGTATAGTCTCTGTCATTCGGGAACATAGTACGCCAGGTGTCATGGAGAGAAAGGCCTTGTAGTTGCAATTTAATCTGTCGGAGCGCTCTGTAAGGTAGCACGGATGTGCCTGTGGAGGTATCGATAGTGGGATTCAGTGGGGTATTAAAATCCCCGCCCAGTAGGACCATACCTTCCTGGAATGTAGACAGGAGGTCACACACCTTCCTAAAAAAGGAAACTTGGTGTGCATTGGGGGAGTATATATTGGCAAGCGTGATAGGCCTGGAAGCATAGGTGCCTTTGAGAAAGAGGTATCTGCCTTCCGGATCTATTAAGGAGTCAGACTGTTGGAAGTCAGCGTATTTAGAAATTAGTATGGACACCCCCTTAGTCTTGGAGTCAGGGTTTGTGGAGTGTAATGCAGAGGGATATGTGCGATTAGTTAACTTAGGTATTGAGTCCGAACGGAAATGGGTTTCTTGAAGAAAGAGGAAATGGGCCCTATGTTTAGTTAAGGCTGAGAGCACCTGCGATCTTTTTTCAGGGAGGTTCAAACCTTTCACATTAAGCGACACACATTTTAGAGTGAGTTGTTTCTTAAGTACTTTTTCTGGTTGCATGTTATCCTATGTTGTAGTGGGCGGTGAAGCCGGGGAGACTACGTGATTTCGATGTGAGTTCGGTAGTCTCTGAGGCGATCAGTAGGGATCGCTGCGGACGGGGGTTTCGGGGCGAGAGCGGCCCTATTAGGGTTTACAGGCCCTGGAGAATAAAAAAAATGGGTGTCCCTCTCTGTAGGTAAGGTGAGCACATAGAGGGACAGGAGTAGTGGTGCTATGAGAAGGGGAGCGCAGGCGGCCTCTGGTGGTGACGGTGCCAGTTGTGCTGGCTAGCTCGCCTGCCACGTGGCAGGGCGCCCAACAGGGGTTGAGGCCCCCTGTTCTAGTGTACAGATGGATAGAGATGAAGGGTCTATGATGTCATACATTCTTTGATGTGAGCCAGCATGCCACCTTCTATTCTAGCTGCACCCAAAGGGCAGGCGGAAGTGAGGCAAATAGATCAGCGAATAATTTACTGAAGGACGTTTTGAGGTTTTTGCTTTATCCGCTGTTTATGTATTATTCATTATTTTTTATAATAATGCAATGTTTAAGTTCTCTGCCTATTCTGTCAAAAGTACTCCCTAGAAATGGCGATTCTTTAATGATTCTGTGCGACACTTTGTCTTGGTCTCAGGTGTTGGATATTTGGTTTATTTACACTTCTTGATTTAGGGATAATTTCACTTTCAGCTCGGGGAAAAAAAAAAACTTTAAAAGGCACTGACGGCTCTGATGTGGCTTGTTTTTATTTCATTAATGGAGAGAAGCCTTTGAAGTGTATTAGGCGGTGCACCATGGACTACATGAAAACTACACAGGCTTTTCTTTCTGTGCTCAAGTCTTGTCTCTGATAAATATTTGCAGAATTGAGCAGTGTCAGGATCAGCGTATTTGATGTGAAGTCATTATTGGCAGTAGAGAGGAATACTGATCAGGGTATAATGTAGACTGGTTTAGAGACTTTATCCCTCAGTACATTGCTTTTTTCTTTTAGGCTGTGATTTTTTTTTTTTTTGGAGTTTCTATTTATGTAAGAGACCGTAATCCGTTGGTCCTGTTTTATATATCTCCAAGCAGCGTCGGCCATGTTTTATATATATCTCCAGGGAGTGTCAGCCACACAATTTTCCTTCTTTGATTTCTACACTAAAGAGTCTTGAAGGAAACCTCCACTTTTCTCAAAACTTTGGCCTCCAATAAAAAAAAAAAAGAAAAAAGTTCTGAAGCTGTAAATTGTACAGTAAATATATGTGCACTAACCATTTTCCCTTAGTCCCCCATAAATCCACACAATCCTTGCAGTGAGGTCCACTTCATACAGCTTCCTGTTATGGGGGACAACACTGCTGCACTGCTCCTGTGTTCAGAGCAGCGTTATTCCTCATGCTGTCTGTGGCTGCTTGCACTGCAGAGGAATGGGAAGATGTTTCAGGGAGAGCATGTCTATCGGCTATATCACTGCTGATTCAAAATCCTGTAGCTCAGAGGTCTCCAAACTTTATATACAAAAGTCAGTTTACTGTCCCTTATGTCCTGGTGTCAGTGGGAGTAGACAATGCCCCATCATAGGTATTAGCAGCAATAATGCCCTTTTGGTATCATTGGGAGATATAGTACCCCATTATTGGTGTCAGTGTGAGGTATAGTGCCCATTTGTGTCAGTGTGAGGAATCCTGCCCCATCATGTGTGTCAGTGTGAGGAATCCTGCCCCATCATGTGTGTCAGTGTGAGGAATCCTGCCCCATCATGTGTGTCAGTTTGAGGAATCCTGCCCCATCATGTGTGTCATTGTGAGGAATCCTGCCCCATCATGTGTGTCAGTGTGAAGAATCCTGCCCCATCATGTGTGTCGGTGTGAGGAATCCTGCCCCATCATGTGTGTCAGTGTGAGGAATCCTGCCCCATCATGTGTGTCAGTGTGAGGAATCCTGCCCCATCATGTGTGTCAGTGTGAGGAATCCTGCCCCATCATGTGTGTCAGTGTGAGGAATCCTGCCCCATCATGTGTGTCAGTGTGAGGAATCCTGCCCCATCATGTGTGTCAGTGTGAGGAATCCTGCCCCATCATGTGTGTCAGTGTGAGGAATCCTGCCCCATCATGTGTGTCAGTGTGAAGAATCCTGCCCCATCATGTGCGTCAGTGTGAGGAATCCGGCCCCATCATGTGTGTCAGTGGTAGGAATAGTGCCCATCATTTGTGTCAATGGAAGAAATAGTGCCCATCATTCGTGTCAGTGGTAGGAATAGTGACCATAATTTGTGTCAGTGGTAGGAATAGTATCCATTCAGATATGGAGCCCCGACCTGGCCCTGCCCCCTCTCTCCCCTGATTGGCTGACTGACTTTGACGGCTGCGGGAGCCAATAGCGCTGCTGCTTTGTCTCATCCAAGGAGGAATGTACTGGATGGCTGAGGGGATCATGGGCATGGAAGGAGGTCAAGTAGGTAATTTGGGGGGTGCTGGGGAGGCTGCATTAGAATTCATTTAGATAAAAAAAACTTCTGCCTTTACAACTCGTTTAACCACTTCAGCCACGGACCATTTTTTGCAATTTGGCACTGCATTGCTTTAATTGACAATTGCACGGTCGTGTAAAATGACTCCAAAAAAAAAATTGACATCCTTTTTTCCCAAAAAATATTATTATTATTATTATTATTATTATTATTATTAACGATTTATATAGCGCCAACAGTTTACAAAGCGCTTTACAATGTGTAGTGGGGACAACGCAATTACAGTACAATACAAAAGGTACAGGAGGGCCCTGTAAAATTGAGCTTTCTTTTGGTGGTACTTGATCACCACTGTGGTTTTTATTTTTTTGCGCTATAAACAAAAGAAATGGCTCCAATTTTGAAAAAAAATGCATTATTTTTTACTTTTTTCTATAATAAATTATTCCCCGAAAATATATAAAAAAAATACTTTTTTTTTTCTCAGTTTAGGCCGATAAGTATTTTTATACATATTTTTGGTAAAAAATTACAATAAGCGTTTATTGATTAGTTTGCCCAAAAGTTATAGTGTCTACAAAATAGAGGATAGTTTTATGGCATTTTTATTATTATTTTTTTATTTTTTTTTACTAGTAATGGCGGCGATCAGTGATTTTTATCGTTATTGCGACATTATGGCGGGCACAACGGACAGTTTTGGTACGATTTTGGGACCATTCACATTTATACAGCAATCGGTGCCATTAAAAATGCATTGATTACTGTGTAAATGTGATTGGCAGTGCAGGGGTTAACCACTAGGTGGCGCTGTAGGGGTTAAGTGTGTCCTAGGGAGTGATTCTAACTGGGGGGGGGGAGGGGCTGTGTGTGAGACGCTGATCACCTCCTGAACACAGGGAGCTGTGATCAGTGTCATTAGGCAGAATGGGGAGATGCTTGTTTACATTAGCATTTCCCCGTTCTTCCTCTCTGTGAGACGATCGCGGGTATCCCCCTGGACATAGAGTCCGCGGGACCTGCAATCACGCTCACGGACCTCCCGACGGGCATGTGCGTGCCTGCAAGTTGCCTCTTAAAGGGCAACGTAGAGGTACGTTAATCTGCCTGTACGTGCCCTTCTGCCACAGTATATCTGCGTGAGGCGGTCGAGAAGTGGTTAAAGTGATTGTAAAAGGCAGAATATTTTTTATCTTGATGCATGAAAATAAAAAAACATTCTGTGTGCAGCAGCCCCCTCAGCCTCCCTACCTGAGCCCCATCTAGATCCAATGATGTTTTAGGAGTGTCTTGGCTGCCCGGGACTCCCCTCCTCATTGGCAGAGACAGCAGCGCCATTGGCTCCCGCTGCTTTCGATCAAAGTCAGTCAGCCAATGAGAAGAGAAAAGGGGCAGGTGGCGGCTCCGTGTCTGAATGGACACGGGTAACTGTGTCTCGGCTTGGGTGCCCCCACAGCAAGCACTCAACAGGAGGGAGAGGCCAGGAGAGCCGAAGAGGGACCCAAGAAGAGGAGGCTCGGGGCTGCTCTGTGCAAAACAAACTCCACAGAGCAGGTAAGTATGACATGTTTGGTATTTTTAACAACAACAAAAAAAATTTGACTTTAGTATCACTTTAATAACCAAGAAATGCTGATCCTTGGCTTCCATCGTAGGCAGCTTAGATCACATAGACTCTGGTTACCGATCATTACAGCAAAGCGTCTGTTTCAGCAGTGCTATAAGAGGATAAATAAGACTGTTCTATGTATATAGAGATATTCAAAGTTTACATAAAAGCAAAGTTTTTATGCATTTATATAATTGTGTATATTCATTTGGTTTCTCGCAGATGTATACCTAACAAAGATAAAAATGGACTAAAGATTCCCTTAAAGAGGAACTAAACCCTGATGAGTTTACTTTCTCTTTCATTCCCTGCAAAGGTAAAGCATAATGGACTACTATGCATCGCATAGTAGCCCATTATGTGTCACTTACCTGACACAGGAGCTAGTGAAGTCACCGCTGTCCCCTGTAGTCCGCCGCATCCATCTTTTCGGTGGGGTCTCGCAGCTCCGCCGCTGTCATTCGGCGGAGCCGCAATGACGTCACTCCCGCGCATGCGCACGGGAGCCGACACGCGCGGCAGCTCCGTTGTTGGAAATGCCGCGCTCAGTGCGCCTGCGCGCCGCTGTCTACGGTGCCTGTCTTCGGGCAAATATCTCCTAAACCGTATAGGTTTAGGAGATATTTCTTGGACCTACGGGTAAGCCTTAATCTAGGCTTATCTGTAGGTCAAAGTGGTTTGTAAGGGTTTACAACCACTTTAAGCCTAATGTCATTATAATTGTTCTGAAAATGATTGTTTCGTGAATTTATAAGATTATCCAATATTCTATAAATGACTAAAGGAGATCATTGTGTCTGAATTTCAGGTACTCATCTGATGTCTCTGTGGTGGACCTAACAACCTATGCCAACCAACTCCCTGTATCCGAAATAATACACCAGGTAATCATTACATTCTGCTCTGTTGTTAATTTCGGCATGTGCCATGTAGTAGATTAAAGGCCCGGTCACGCCTCACTGGTATTCGTACCATCCACATGAGTTAGCTTCTAACCCCCTAGATAAATAGTTACATAGTTAGGAAAAAAGACGCATGCCATCTAGTTCAACCAATAGAAGGGGAGATATATATATATATATACACGCACACTTGATCTAGAGGAAGGCAAAAAAACAAAGCATAAGCAAATTTGATCCAGCAGGAAAAACCATTCCTTTCCGATCACCCAAGAGCCGAACGGATTTTCCCTCGATCAACTTTACCTATAAATGTCAGTACGCAGTTACTGGCTACTACTACTGAGCGTTACAGAACCACCTCTGGAGGGAGTCTATTCCACATTTTCACAGCTCTTACTTTCCTGCAGACATAAAGAGTGCCCCCTTGTCCTCTGTGATGACCTTAAACTTTAAAGTGAATAACTCAACACCAAGTTCACTATATGGACCAGTGTGCTGCTTCTCCTCCTCCCCCAGCTCTAATGCAGTTGAGAAGAGAGTGAATAAGATTACTTATTGTATATATAATTTGATATCATCTACACAAATGTGTTTTTGCCTTTCAATTTGATTTTAAACTGAATAGGTCATTTTATACAAGGTGATTGTTTACAATCAATTTAAGTCTCTCAAGTTGTGTGAGGCCTAAAAAAATCGTTTCTGGTCATTGTTTAAGTTTTAGTTTAACTGATCCTTTACATCCTTTTTTTGCTGTGTATATAAATCTTTATTTTGCAAATAACCGATTAATACAGGTTGCTCTAATTTGCAGAAATGTCAGTCTTGTGGCATTCCTAAAAAAAAAAGAAAAAAAAAAAAACTGATATCAACTTGCAAGCAACAAATGTCAGAAAAAGTCACGGTCAGCCAGTGCTTAATTAATCAAAGCTGGGATTGCTGTGTACACAGACGATGTCAGCAGCTGTCAAATAAGCAGTCGGAGTGCTGGTTCACACTTATGCGGATCAGATGCAATCCATAAAGCATAGATTGGCAGGTCATCCAAAAAAGCATTATTTCCAATGAAGGCTGTTCATATATATGTGTTGCAAATTTGACCCTATTCATAAAAGGGTCCTGTGCGGGTTTGGTGGGAATTTAGACCCCTTTCACACGAGGACGTTTTGGAGGCGCTATAGCGTTAGAGTGCTGCGCTGGCAGGACGTCAGGAAAAGTCCTGCCAGCAGCTTCTTTGGAGCGGTGAAGGAGCTGTGTGTTTACCGCTCCTCCACCGCTGCTCCCCATTGAAATCAATGGGGCAGCGCTGCAAAACGCTGCTATTGCGGGCAGTTTTAACCCTTTCTCGGGGGGGGGGGGGTAAGAGCGCCCCGCTAGCGGCAGAAATGCGCCGCAAATGCGACAGTAAAACACCACTAAAAATAGCGGTGTTTTACCGCCGACGCTATGGGCGGCTTGGTGTGAAAGCCGTCTTAATCTCCAGCTATTCTGAATTCACATTTGAACCACACCTGTTACAACAGAAATCGCACTGTGACATCACATCAGATTCACACCACATCAGCATGAACCCTGACTGAATCGGTGTTTACAAACACTGCTCCTGTAAAAAAAAAAAGGAAGCAAAGTAACACAATGTTACTTTTGTATCATTTTGTGCATTCATCTGCAGATCAAAGGCATGAACTTCAATCTGCAGCTAAAGCAAACCAGCAAAAAAAAAAATATATTCTTCTGTTTAACCTCTTTTTATTAACCCTTAGCTTACTCTCATCGGCTTTACTCTCCTTCTCCATTTGAATATTATTTTCCTGCTTTTATATATATATATATATATATATATATATATATATATATATATATATATATATATATATATATTTCATTAACCATTATTATTTCAAGTTTTTGGTTTATATTTTACACATTTAACACACATTTGTCATTTAACAAAGCAAAAAAAGAAATTTTCATTTGTAAATAACTTTGCAATGATTTGTACCAGAATCATAATTTTAGTGTCATTTTAAGCAGGACACATTACAGAAAAAAAATGAACTTTTTTTTATATCTGCTGTAACACTATTTAGGTTTTGTTGCATTTTATTGTCTAAGGATTGCAAATAAAATCATTGTTAAAAGGCAAGTTCATGAAAGAAAAGCCTTGTTTGTCCTTAAACAGCATTCCACCCAAAAGTAGAACTTCCACTTTAAGGCTCGATTTCCACTAGTGCGACTGCAAAGTTGCATGACAAGTTGTTCCCCATGATTTCCAATGAGTACCATTCATATCTGTGTGACTTCAAGTTGCAGCGACTTCAAAGTAGTCCCTGCACTACTTAGTTCTCATTTTGATGCGACTTGAGGTCCATAGACCTCAAGAATGCACAGGCATTGCTTCACGTCGCGGCAACATCATGCGACTTTGGGGTTGCAATAGTGGAAACCAAGCCTAAGTACTCCTTTCCCCCTGACATGCCACATTTGGCATGTCATTTTTTTGCAGGGGTGGGAGTGGGTACCTACTTTAGAGAGGGACTTCCTGCCTCACGTCCTCGCTCCGCCTTCAGGCCGCCTAGTCGGCGACTCCTCTCCCCCCTAGGCGGCCGCTCCCTCTAGGCAATATTCTGGGACACGTGACAGGTCCCAGAAGATTGCCTTTCCACTCAGAGAGCGCAGTGCGACTCACACATGTGCAGTGCCCGCCCGGCTGTGAAGCCACAAACTGTCATGGCAGGGTGCCCACAGTTCCAATGGAGACGCCCACTGAGAGGAGGAGGAGAGGAGCAAGGCTTCGGGGTACCCACACCTCTGGATCGTGGGACAGGTGAGTGTCTGTTTATGAAAAGGCAGCAGCTCAGGGGCATACCAAGGGGTTGGCAAAACCGGCACCCACCGGGGGAGCAGGACGAGGGGGGCGCAAATCGGCAGGGTCCTACACCCTCCGCCACCCTTTCACCCACTTCCAGCATGTGTAGTCCCTCCTCTTCCCCCCCATGCCCACCACACCTCCCTGTCACTGCTTTAAGGCAGCCGTGTCTAGTTTGGCAGCGCTGGCTGGGCGGGGCCTCGTCTCGCACTGCAACCCGATTGGCCCCAGCTCTTCTCGTTCTCCCGGGCACGAGCCGGCTCCCCCCTGGCTCTTGAACTGTGCAGCGTGCCCTGCGAGCAGGGAGAGAAGAGGAGCGTGGAGAAGGGGGGGGGATAGATGGCGGAGCGGAGGGTGTCTCGGTGGCACGGTGCATTGGTACCTGGTAGTACTAGTACTTCTTGCAGGGCCGCCTGCTGCACACACCTGCTGGACCTGCTGAAGGTAAGGAGGAGAGCCAGGCTGTGTGTGCGGTATGGAGGGAGGAGGAGGAGGAGATGTCCTAAAACACGTGTGTGTGACTGTGTGTGTCTGTGGTGCAGAGACATGACGTCATAGGACATGTCATACACGTCATTGTTCAGTGTAGTGGTCAGTGTGTAGTGGTCAGTGTATAGTGTAGTGGTCAGTGGGGTGTGTAGTGTAGTGGGCGGTTTAGTGGTCAGTAGGGTGTGTAGTGGGGTGCATAGTGGTCAGTGGGCAGTGTAGTGGTCAGTGTGCACACTGACCACTGCACACCCCACTGACCACTGCCCACTACACACTGCACATTGCACACTGCCCAATATACAGTGTAGTGTAGTGGCCAATGTAGGAATCAGGTAGGTCAGTTTAGGAATTGGGTAGGTCAGTACTGTTGTAGTAAGGGAAGGGACCACTACACTATACACTGCCCTGAAGTTAGGTAGGTAGGTCACAACTGAACTGACAATTGTATTTGAATTTACACCTTTGTGACAGTGAGACTCTGGTAGAAACATCAAATGTAAAAAACACATGTAATAATGCAGAAACTAATGTACATTTAGGGCCGGTTCACATATATGCAATGTCCGAAATCGCATGTGATTTGCACCACACTGCAATGCAAATCACATGCGATGTCTGTGCGATGCAAATTCAGTCATACAGACTGTATGGCTGAATTGGAATCACATTGGGACCAAAGTCAGGGGGGAGGGGGGCGCCTATACAGATTCTCGCCAAGGGCGCTGGAGACCCTAGGTACGCCTCTGCAGCAGCTACACTTTTTGTAGCTGCTGATTTTTAATAAACTGAAAAAAAGCTTGGCACTCCGCTTTAAAAAAAATAAAATAAACAGTATATGTATTATCTTGTTTATTTAGATCTCGTGCACACTGGATTAGAACGTTTTAAAAAAGCTAGTTGCTTTGCAGTGCGTTTTTCAACGGTTTTGCAATATAATTTTTTTGAGTTTTTTTAACTTTTTTTTTTTTTTTCCCCCAATGGATTAAAAACCACTGGTGAGCTGCATTTTTGAGTGTTTAGCGATATTTTTAGGCATTTTTATGACATTAGAGCGTTTTTACAGCTGAAAAATGCCCCTCAGAATCCACTAGTTTTGGGGGGGTTTTTTTACAGCCAAAAATTCCCCAGCCAGACAGTTGATAACGGCCTATGTGTGAGAGTTTGATTGTAGGTAAAAATGTCTGAAGCCAAAAAAAAAATTGCATTTTAGGCTGGGTTCACACTGCTGCGGCTAGGAGAACCCGGATGTGATTCGCACCGCACTGCAGTGCAAATCACATCCGATCTCTGTGCGATGCGAGTTCAGCCATACAGATAGTATGGCTGAATTCGCATCGCACCCGCTCCAAACTCGCACAGGACCCTTTTTTTTGGTCCACAGCAGAATCGGATCGCATGGGTGTTCACACCATGCGATCCGATTCCTGTCTGAGTTTGCAGATCGCACTGCGATATGCGGACTGATCTGGGGGTGTCATTAACGTTTCACTGACACTCCCAGCAGTTCACATAGGGCAGTGTGAACTGCCGGCGGGAGGCATGTGATGCGGGAAACCCGCCGCGGATTTGCGGCGTTCCCGCATCGCTTCAGTGTGAACCCAGCCTTACAGCTGTAAAAATGTCCAAAAACGTCCAGTGTGCATGTGGCCTTCCTAATAACAAAGATATGGCTGGATAAACCGGTCTATAGCAGAAATGTAAAAATTACTCTGGGGGTGAAGAGGGGTGAGTAATTATAAAAAGAGAGTAGTTAAAATGTTATTAACATGATAGGAAAGGCAAAATAAAAGATTAAGGATTAAACTTCAGCTTTAAACAGGGTATATACACAGTGTAAGTAATACATACATCTCTAGCAATGTGTCCTACATGACCCCTCTAGAAAGGCATGAGCCTTTTTCTTGGAATAATGAATATAAACAATGCCTATTGAAGTGTGGGATTCAGTGTTGCACATAAATATCCCTTTATTGCAATATCCATTCACTGCCATACAGCACAAATTGTTCTGCTCAGTATTTAAGCAGCTTTTGAGCAATTCCTGTGATTTATAGCGGTCTGCGACCTGAGCAATACATCTGCCGTACTATCACTTTATGAAAAAAAAAAAATCTGATTTAAAACCTGCACAGAGTCAACTTGTAATAATGCCAGAAGTGGGTGCCTCGCACAGCGGGGATGTGATATGATAGATGGGACCACCCTCTTGTAGCAAATAACGGGAATAAATATGAAACGGTCATAGGTGCGCATGAAATTCAGGTGCTATTGTTCCTCCCTTGATTTAGTGTTAGCAGTTAAATCCGATTTTTTTTTTTGGAAACAAGTGGAGATAGCAGCAACATAACTCACTCGGAAAGCTGCGGGCACACTGTGCAGATCTTTTGGCTTTAAATGCTTAGGTGTGCCAGTGGTTTATTAAAGGGGCATTCTGCCCAAAAGGAACATTTCAGTGTATTGTAGAGGCTGCAGAGTTCACCCCCAAACAGTTTTAACCTCTTGGGGGGGGGGGGGGGGGGAAGTCATTTCAAAAATGATTTCAAAGGACAACAATTGTTTTGAGGTCATCATCTCAACATAAAATATTTTTGCCTGTATATTATATAGAGAAGTATGCTTTAGTTGATTTGGCAGATAAATCTTATCCTTATCTCTAGCGTTTTTATTTAGATTTGGTTTTATGAGTTATATCCATATATTATGATTTATTAATTAAAGTGATACTAAAGTCTTGTGTTCTTCTTCTTTTTTTTTTTTCATTTGAAAAGAACAAGCATGTTATACTCCTCTCCTCTGTGCAGTGGTCTGCGATCATCTTCTTCTCGGGTTCTTCTTCAGTGCTTTTGCCCCCCCCAAGCTGACTGCCCCCACAGCAAGCAGCTTGCTATGGGGGCACCCCAGCCGAGCCGCTGTTCTGTGTGGCAATTCATAGTTACATAGTAGGTGAGGTTGAAAAAAAGACACAGTCCAAGTCCAACCTATATGTGTGATTATATGTCAGTACTACATTGTATATCTCTGTATGTTGTGGTTGTTCAGGTGCTTATCTAATAGTTTTTTGAAACTATCGATGCTCCTCTGCTGAGACCACCGTCTGTGCAAGGGATTTCCACATCCTTGACACTCTTACAGTAAAGAACCCTCTATGTAGTTTAAGGTTAAACTTTTCTTCTAATTTTAATGAGTGGCCATGAGACACAGAGCTGTGACACTGCTCCCCTCGCTTCATTGGCTCACTGACTTTGACAGGAGTGGGAGCCAGTGGCGCTCCGCTGCTGTCTCAGCCAATCAGAAGGGAGAGCCATGGCCAGCCAAGTCTCTCATGCAACATCACTGGACCAAGATGGGGATAAGGTAAGTATTAAGGGGGGCTGCCGTACACAGAAGTTTTTTTTTTTTTTTTTTTTTTTATCTTAATGCATAGAATGCATTAAGATAAAAAAACTTCTGCCTTTGCAGCCACTTAAATTATTTTTTTTTTTTATATGCTTAATGTAGTATTTTTGGGATTTGATTGTTTTGCAGGGCATTGCTGTCTGCCAGGAGCCCATATAGATCACACTCAACGTGGATAATTCATCAAAAAACCCCACATAGAATTCAAAAATTCCAAAGAGTCCATAACGTGCAAAATGTGCTATAGTAAAGCAAGATCCTCCAATAACGATACACATTTATAAAGTGACCTCAGTGCTCTTCTCTATAAAAGGACTGCTTTTCCTTCACCAATATGCACTCCCCAGAATCCCATTGATAAATGGCCATCAAGTCGATCCTCACGATAGTGCCCAATCAAAAGGAATCCTAGCCAGAAAATGCCCGCCACGCCGAGCCTGAGAAGTGATATATAGTGTAGTATTTTATTCAACACTTTAATACCTAAATAGATCTTAAAATATCCCGTATGCTGTATATCCGAATAAAAACAAATAGCCGGACTTACAGCAATGGCTGTCAAGCCAAGCCTCAGATGTGGCAACGGGATGTCAGCACGTAAAGACACTCCATTTAAAAGCTTGGCTCGAGGGATGACTTTCAATAGATTCCAGCGAGGTAACTTCTCTGCTATGCACAAAACCCTGACCCAGAATCAGGACGTCTATGAATAATTTAGCACCGGATTCCCGACAAACATTGGATGCCCTCCAGGAGAGAGACTGCGCTCTGGTCCTGAGGCTTGCGGCACTATGTGCCAGCCCCCGCCCGGCTATTCCAGTCCAAATTGGGCTTTCTTTGGATTATATGATTGAATATTGGGTTGGCCACCTTTGGTACTAGCAGCTTCGCCTCCTAAGCCCTCACTGACTCCTTTTACTTGCCTATTTTCAGTCTGGTCATGTGATCCCTTATGTCAATGAGCTGGGCCTGCAGGGGCGAGTGGGCGGGGGGCACTCAACAGCTGCGAGTTCTAGAAGCGGTGATGTCACCCATAGATTTGCATGTCCCAGCTGTTTCCGACACTCCCTCCTCTCCCCTGCATCAGCTGCTGACTGACAGATGGAGGCGGAGCTGTGCCATCATGACTGGACCACACTGGGCTGAAAATAGGTATACGTATTGTTTTGTGTGTGTGTGTGTGTATATATATATGTAAAATATATATATATATATATATATATATATATATGCTGTTCTAAATACAAATACATCAATCCTATATAGTGTATCAAATCCAATGCTCTATACCCATACACCTATTTTATATCATTAATTGCAAAAATACATAACGGCATGCAGTTCTGTGGATAAAGGGTCCGGGCCCTGGCAGCTTGGTGAATCAGATGTGAGAAGGAAGGGTGATCAGCGTGATGGGGAGGGCACTATTACTGGATCAGATTCCCTGTATGGCCTGTATCCCTGTATGGTTCTGTCTCTACAGCAGCTGCCAGCTGGCTTCTTCTTTTCAACCTCCTGATGACTTTTAGCTGCAGCAGAGAGAGCCATACAGGGAATTGGTTCCAGTAATTGCCCCATGCTGCACCCATCCCTTCCCTGTGCACCATAACTTTGCCTCTGTTGCCCAGGTCCCCCCCCCCCCCTTTACCCCTGCGGTGCTACCAGTTTTTCCCTCCCCTCCTTCCCACCGGCAGGTACAAGCACACGATAGGACCCTTTAGGATGGAGAGTGGAGAAATGATCCGGTAAATATGTCACATTTACGAGCCCCTTCCTTCCTTTCTTGAATGAACACAAAGAATCATCCTAACCAATCCCTCGCTATGCTCATTCGTAACTGAAGCATAGTAAACTATGCATATTTGGGGCCCTGTCAGGTTGAACGTATGGGGCCCCATGGTTTCTAACAGCAGCCCCAATGGCATGTACCATGCAAATAAAATAAAAGAATCATCTCCTAAGGCCCCTTTCACACGGGATGGATCCGTGATGATCTGTGCCGTGAACATCCGCTTGCTCAGAGGGGATCGTTCCATTTATCCCCACTGAGCCGGCGGATGGCAGGGCAGTCCCTGCACACTGCAGAGACCGCCCTGTCAGATCCCCGCTCTCCTCTATGGGAGATCTGATGAATGCGGACCATCTGTCTGTGTTCATCCGATCCGCTCTGCAGCTGGATAGAAAAATAGGATTTTCTTCCGTCCGCAGAATCGGACCATAGCGGAGACGGATGGTATCGGGTGTCAGCAAATGTTCATCCGCCGACACCCGCTATCCCATAGGGATGCTTGTATGTCCGTATTTCATCCGAAAATGGATGGATGAGATACGGAATATGTTCCGCATGTGTGAAAGGGGCCTAACCGAGAACTAGCAGTAAAAGTTGTTTTCTGTTGAAACACTTTTATTGCTTCTCGTGCTAATGAACCAGAAAACTGAGCAAAAAGATCTCCCCAGTGGGGATCTTGATTTTTGAAGATCTCCCTCCCCTTGAAATACACTTTAAACCGTGTTTTGGAGTTGGACTTTTAACAGGGCATAGACTTTTTTGCAATTTGGTATTTATTTTAGAAGATTGTATCATTTTTTATTTTTTTTTGTATTGGCAGCCCTCCCAGCTTTAGAATCTTAAAGAATAAGAAGGTTTTAACTAGATTTAAACCGCTTTGTTAGACGCACTAGGAACGTTTTTTTTGTTTTTGTATGGAGTTCTTCCTTAACCTTGTATGATTAATTGCGTTCAGATTCACACTGAAGATTTTTAAAACGGCTAATCTAAAATCACCAGTGTAGCTTTAGCCCTTAGGGGTGGCCAGACAGGGTGCAATAAATCACACATTGGAACAGATTGGAGCTTGTTTTTATTTTTTTATTTTTTTTGATCTTCCGGCTGCATAGGAGTCTAGAATGCCATGAAGATGCAGAGGTTCTGGTTATCAGGACAACTTTAAACATGTTAGGGGAGAATCGCTAATCGCTCCAAGCATCGGTCATTCGTTTTTTTTTTTTTTAATGGAAAGCCTTACATTGGACATACCCCACTTTGTACCATCAAGGCAGGACCTGGAGAAAGCACAAAGGCATGATGATATTTCAAAAAGAGAGTCAATGACCACCTGGAGTGTCAATAATGATGCCTCATCGATCCCGACTCAGATCACCAGTTGAAATATTATGCTGCCTATGAAAGGCCCTTACCAAATGTATTCATGTTTTTCAACAGGGCTTCACCGCTTCTGTGCAAGGGCTGCTGAATTAGGTTAATTAACTTCTGTGCTGGCCTCGGGCGGATGTACCGCGCTTGATTAGCAGAGAGAATAGAACTTATCACTACTTTCCGCCGCAGCGCACGCCCCGTGGTTATTCATTATCATTGAAGATGGTTTAAAACACCCTTGGACAATGTCTGGCTCTGAGAGGATGGAATGCTTACTGACTGAATTTCTGCTTTTAGCTTTAAGGCAACAATCATTTTCTTATTATTTTTAAGCTTTTTTTTTTAAACCTGTGTTTTTATGCTGCATTTAAAAAAAAAAAAAAAAAAAATTAAATTATTTTTGCACTTTATTATTACATTTTGATCTATGAAAGAGTTTTGGATAGACACTGGGCATGCTTTCCAGCAACAGATATTTCAGTGCTTATTGTTTGGAACAGTCAAATTTAAAGGAGGATTTTTTTTTTAATATATACTTGATCATAAATTTTGTTTTAAAGCCATTTTTTGAAGTAGAACTACAGGCAACACTTTTTTTTTTCCATTTTGGATAGAGTAAAGGAGGGTCAGGCTTTTTTTTTTTTTTTTGCCATTTATGTCCCATTGGGAGATCTCCTTTTATTTCCTGTCCTGTGGCGAAAATAGGAAGTGAGAGGTAATCCCTGCAGATGAACCCCTTCCCGACCAGCCGCCGCAGTTATATTGCGGAAGGTTGAAATACCTGCACGAGCCATCGTATGGCTCTTCAAGATGCTGTAGCAGGCGCCCAGCGTGTGCCCGGCAGGCGCGCTGACCCTTGGGCACTCACGATCGCTCTTGACAGAGCAAGAACCAGGATCTGTGTGCGTAAATACACAAATACCGGTTCTGTCAGGGGAGAGGAGATAGATGGTCGGTTCCTACTAAGTAGGAACAATGATCTGTCTCCTCCTGGTCAGCCACATTCCCCCCACAGTTAGAAACGCACATAGGGAACACAACCCCTTGATTGCCCCCTAGTGTTAACCCCTTCCTTGCCAATGACATTTGTACAGTAATCAGTGGCTATTTTGAGCTCTGATCACTGTATAAATGTCACTGGTCCAAAAAGTGTCACGTGTCCGAACTGTCCATCGCAATGTTGCAGTCCCGATAAAAATCGCCGATCCCCGCTATTACTAGTAAAAAAAATAATAATAATAAAATGCCATAAATCTATCCCCTATTTTGTAGACACTATAACTTTTGCGCAAACCTATCGATATACGCTTATTGTGTTTTTTGTTTTTTTTTGGGGGTTTTTTTTTTACCAAAAATATGTAGAAGAATATATATCGGCCTAAACTGATGACGAATTTTTATGTGTTTTTTATTTTATTTTTTTGGGGATATTTATTCTAGCAAAAAGTACAAAATATAGTTTTTTTTCTTTTTCAAAATTGTCGCTCTTTTTTTGTTTATAGCGCAAAAAATAAAAAACTCAGAGTTGATCCACCAAAAGAAAGCTCTATTTGTGGGGGGGGGGGGGGAGGACATAAATGTTTGGGTACAACATTGCATGACTGCGCAATTGTCAGTTAAAGCATCGAAGTGCAGTATCGCAAAAATGGCCTGGTCAGGAAGGGGACAAATCCTTCCGAGACTGAAGTGATTAAGGGAATCTCTTGGGGCCTCCCAGTTCACCACAACTGGTGTCCCATTGGAAGATTTACCCTCAATTACTCTTCTAGGGGCAACCCAAAATTTGGGATTTTCTTTTACATTCCCTTTCTACTTCAATCATTTTATTTAAAGCGGACCTTCAATCATTTTTTCATTTTTAAATCTTCTGCCCTTGTTGTTTTATCTTCGGATAGTAAAACATTTTCCTGCCAGTAAATACCTTATACAGCCCACTTCTTGTTTCTTGTCCGGTAAAAAAAAAAAAAAGCCTAGGCTTATGACATCATGCACTTTTCCCTCTCTGGAGTTTGCCAGGAAGGGAGGGGGATGAGTCATAAGAGGGCCAATGAGAGCTGGAGGTGTGTCTGTGTAAATCCAGGAAGTGAACAGGTGATGCCCACAGTTAAAATGAATGCAGCCAGACTCAGTGGAGGGAGATTTCTGCAGCATATTTGGCAAGTACAGAATCACAGTATATACAGTGCCTTGCGAAAGTATTCGGCCCCCTTGAACTTTTCAACCTTTTGCCACATTTCAGGCTTCAAACATAAAGATATAACATTTTTATTTTTTGTGAAGAATCACCAACAAGTGGGACACAATTGTGAAGTGGAACAAAATCTATTGGATTTTTGAAACTTTTTTAACTAATAAAAAAATGAAAAGTGAGGTGTGCAAAATTATTCGGCCCCCTTGCGTTAATACTTTGTAGAGCCACCTTTTGCTGCGATTACAGCTGCAAGTCGCTTGGGGTATGTCTCCATCAGTTTTGCACATCGAGAGACTAAAATTCTTGCCCATTCTTCCTTGCAAAACAGCTCGAGCTCAGTGAGGTTGGATGGAGAGCGTTTGTGAACAGCAGTTTTCAGCTCTTTCCACAGATTCTCGATTGGATTCAGGTCTGGACTTTGACTTGGCCATTCTAACACCTGGATACTTTTATTTGTGAACCATTCCTTTGTAGATTTTGCTGTATGTTTGTGATCATTGTCTTGTTGGAAGATAAATCTCCGTCCCAGTTTCAGGTCTTTTGCAGACTCCAACAGGTTTTCATCCAGAATGGTCCTGTATTTGGCTGCATCCATCTTCCCCTCAATTTTAACCATCTTCCCTGTCCCTGCTGAAGAAAAGCTGGCCCAAACCATGATGCTGCCACCACCATGTTTGACAGTGGGGATGGTGTGTTGAGGGTGATGAGCTGTGTTGCTTTTACGCCAAACATATCGTTTTGCGTTGTGGGCAAAAAGTTTGATTTTGGTTTCATCTGACCAGAGCACCTTCTTCCACATGTTTGGTGTGTCTCCCAGGTGGCTTGTGGCAAACTTTAGACGATATATGGATATCTTTGAGAAATGGCTTTCTTCTTGCCACTCTTCCATAAAGGCCAGATTTGTGCAGTGTACGACTGATTGTTGTCCTATGGACAGACTCTCCCACCTCAGCTGTAGTTCTCTGCAGTTCATCCAGAGTGATCATGGGCCTCTTGGCTGCATCTCTGATCAGTCTTCTCCTTGTCTGAGCTGAAAGTTTAGAGGGACGGCCAGGTCTTGGTAGATTTGCAGTGGTCTGATACTCCTTCCATTTCAAAATGATCGCTTGCACAGTGCTCCTTGGGATGTTTAAAGCTTGGGAAATCTTTTTGTATCCAAATCCGGCTTTAACCACTTGAGACCCGTGCTATAGCCGAATGACGGCTACAGCGCGTATCTCCTTTTCCGCGACTACGTCTATTGACGTAGTCCCGTGCACGAGCGGCCTGCGCGCCCCCTGAGTCTATGAGACTCGCCTGATCACCGATCCGTGCAAGGGGGTCGATCCCCAACCCCTTATCACGTGATCAGCTGTCAGCCAATGACAGCTGATCATGTGATATAACGGAGCCGGTAATCGGCTATTATTCCTCCTCGCGCTGACACCGTCCCGATCACGGCCAGCCCTGCCAGTGCCCACCTGCCCCCTGCCAGTGCCCACCTGCCCCCTCATAACTATACATAATAAAAAATTAGTGCCCCCCGTCAGTGCCACCCAGCAGTGCCCACAGTGCCACCCAGCATTGCCCACAGTGCCACCCAGCAGTGCCCACAATCTGCCTCAACAAAGGTGCTGCACCCCAGTGCCACATATCCATGCCCATCAGTGTCATCTACCAGTGCCCAGCAGTGCCGCCCATCAGTGCCCAGCAGTGCCACCTATCAGTGCCCATCAGTCCCATCTATCAGTGGTACCCATCCGTGCCACCCATCTTTGCCACCCATCTTTGCCACCCATCTTTGCCACCCATCTTTGCCACCCATCTTTGCCACCCATCTTTGCCACCCATCTTTGCCACCCATCTTTGCCACCCATCTTTGCCACCCATCTTTGCCACCCATCTTTGCCACCCATCTTTGCCACCCATCTTTGCCACCCATCCGTGCCCATCTTTGCCCATCGGTGCCGCCTTATCTGTGCCCATCGGTGCCGCCTTATATGTGCCTATTAGTGCCGCCTTAACTATACCCATCAGTGCCCACCAGTGCAGCCTATCAGTGCCGCCTCATCAGCGCACTTCAATGAAGGAGAAAAATGACCTGTTTGCAAAATTTTATAACAAACTTTTAAACATGATTTTTTATTTTTTTTTGTATCTTTTTTTGTTTAGCAAAAAATAAAACTCCCAGCTGTGATTAAATACCACCAAAAGAAAGCTCTATTTGTGGGAAAAAAATGATAAAAATTTCATTTGGGTACAGTGTTGTAGGCCCGCGCAATTGTCATTCAAAGTGCATCAGCGCTGAAAGCTGAAAATTGGTCTGGGACTGAGGGGGGTTTAAGTGCCCAGTAAGCAAGTGGTTAAACTTCTCCACAACAGTATTACGGACCTGCCTGGTGTGTTCCTTGGTCTTCATGATGCTCTCTGCGCTTTCAACAGAACCCTGAGACTATCACAGAGCAGGTGCATTTATACAGAGACTTGATTACACACAGGTGGATTCTATTTATCACCATCAGTCATTTAGGACAACATTGGATCATTCAGAGATCCTCGCTGAACTTCTGGAGTGAGTTTGCTGCACTGAAAGTAAAGGGGCCGAATAATTTTGCACGCACCACTTTTCAGTTTTTTATTTGCTAAAAAAGTTTAAAAAATCCAATAGGTTTCATTCCACTTCACAATTGTGTCCCACTTGTTGGTGATTCTTCACAAAAAATTAAAATTTTATATCTTTATGTTTGAAGCCCGAAATGTGGCAAAAGCTTGAAAAGTTCAAGGGGGCCGAATACTTTCGCAAGGCACTGTATAAAATATGCAAAGTGGTTGGAGGGAAGCTTCGGAATGGCAAAGATGGTTTTTATTACAAATAATGTGAGCAGACTGCAGTTCCTCTTTAATTATAAAGAATATCAATAGGAGCACCAGAAATTGACAGTAGTGAATACAAAGCCTTATACAGTGAGGGGGAAAAAGTATTTGATCCCCTGCTGATTTTGTGTGTTTGCCCACTGACAAAGAAATGATCAGTCTATAATTATAATGGTCGGTTTATTTTAACAGTGAGAGACAGAATAACAACAAAAATATCCAGAAAAACACATTTCAGAAAAGTTATAAATTGATTTGCATTTTAATGAGCGAGATAAGTATTTGATGCCCTATCAATCAGCAAGATTTCTGGCTCCCAGCTGTCTTCTATACAGGTAACAAGCTGAGATTAGGAGCACTCTCTTAAAAGTAGTGCGCCAAATGTCAGCTTAGAAAAGACACCTGTCCACAGAAGCAATCGATCGCTCAGTTTCCAATCTCTTCACTATGGTCAAGACCAAAGAGCTGTCCAATGGTGTCGGGGAAAAGATTGTAGACCTGCACAAGGCTGGAATGGGCTACAAGACAACAATTGGTGCGATTATCTGCAAATGGAAGAAACACAAAATGACTCATTCCATTCTCCTGCGGGAGGAAGGACGATATGGACTCGGGATTGTTAGGGGTGTCGGTCACAGGCGCCCAACGCTAGCTGAGGTCAGTGAAGAGAAAGCATACGTAAGCCAAGGTTCCCAAATTTAATAAACTTGGTAGGAGAGTCCTTGAGGATACTGGACATTTGTTCATTAACCACTTTTACCAGTTTTCTTTTTACCAGTTTTACATTGGCTGTTTTGAAGGAGCATATTGTTGTTATGGCAGCAGCTAGCTGCCATAACCCCGTTATCTCCTTCTTCAGAGGGCGGTCCGCTACAAGATAAAAGTGGTCTCTGCTGCGGATTCGCCACAAGATCACTTTTATCAATGGAGGGAGAGGGCCCTCCCGCCGGCAGCGGTGGAGGCGATCGGGTTCAGTCACTAGCTGGAAATGGAGAAGAGTGAGGGGAAGATGGCCCCCTCCCATCTCCATACAATTGCTGTGCGGGAGCAATGTCAAAACGTCACTTCCGACCCATAGCTCTTAAAGGGCCATTTTTTTTTAAATTATAATTTTTTTTTTTTTATTGCATTTTAGTGTAAATATGAGATGTGAGGTCTTTTTGACCCCAGATCTCATATTTAAGAGACCCTGTCATGCCTTTTTGCTATTACAAGGGGTTTACATTCCTTGTAATAGGAATAAAAGTGTAAAATTTTTTTTTTTTTTAAACCGTGTAAAAGTAAAAGGTAAAATAAATAAGAAAAAAATAAAAAAATGTTAAATGCTCCCCGTCCCGATGCAGAAGTGAACGCATGCGTGAGTAGGACTCGCATATGAAACAGCTGTTCAAACCACACATGTGAGGTATCGCCGCGATCGGTAGAGCGAGAGCAGTAATTCTAGCCATGGATCTCCTCTGTAACTTAAAACACACAACCTGTAGAATTTTTTAAACATCATCTATGGAGATTTTAAGGGTAAAAGTTTGTCGCCATTCCACGTGCAGGCGCAATTTTGAAGTGTGACATGTTGGATATCAATTTACTCTGCGTAACACTATCTTTCACAATCTAAAAAAAAAATTGGGCTAACTTTACTGTTTTATTTTTTAATTCAAAAAGGTGTATTTTTTTTTTTCCAGAAAAAAGTGCGCTTGTAAAACCGCTGCGCAAATACTGTGTGACAAAGTATTGCAACGGCCGCCATTTTATTCTCTAGGGTGTTAGAAAAAAAATCTATAATGTTTGGGGGTTCTAAGTAATTTTCTGTCAAAAAAAAAATGTTTTTTAACTTGTAAAACAACAAATCTCAGAGGCTTGGTCCTTAAGTGATGCATCTAAGCAGTAATGTGGTCTCTCACACCCTGGAAGGGTTCTGTGGGTTTTTTCCAGGCCTGAGGAGTGCTGGAGAGGGACCTGAAAAGAGGAGAATCAGGGTTACTCTGTGGAAAACCACTTCACAGAGCAGGCATGTATGACGTTTTTTTGTTTAACCACATACCGACCAGCTGCCGCGGTTGTGCTGCGGCAGAATGGCGAGGCTGAGCGAAGTGCGTTATGTAACGTTGTTTCGCCCTGTGGCCACTAGGCCCGCCCCCCCGAGCAGATGCGAGTCCCTGGTGGTCTCGATCGCTCGGGACACACGGAGAACCTGGAACTTTGTGTGTAAACACACAGTTTCTGATTCTCTGAGCAGAGAACTGGCAAGATCGCCTGTTCATACAGAGTATGAACAGCGATCTGTTAGTTTCCCTGCACAGTCCTCATCCCCCTTCAGTTAGAGCACAAACTAGGACACACATTAACGTTCACTGCCGGTGACATTTTTACAGTAATCAATGCATTTTTAATCACACTGATCGCTGTATTAATGCGAATGGTCCTAAAAATGTGTCAAAATTGTCCATGTCTGCTATAATGTCGCGATAAAAATCGCTGATCGCTGCCATTACTAGTAAAAAAAATAAAAACTGCCATAAAACTGTCCCCTATTTTGTAGACGTTATAACTTTTGGGCAAACCAATCAATATACGCGTGTTTTTAAAAAAAAAAATTATTTTACCAAAAATATGTAGAATACGTATCAGCCTAAACTGAGGAAAAACATTTTTTTTATATATATATTTTTTGGGGATATTTATTATAGCACAAAGTACAAAAATAATGCCTTTTTTTCCCCAAAATTGTTGCTTTTTTTGTTTATCGCGCAAAAAATAAAAACCGCAGTGGTGATCAAATACCACCAAAAGAAAGCTGTATTTGTAAAAAAAAAAAAAAAAAAAAGACGTCAATTTTGTTAGGGAGCCACGTCGCATGACCACGCAATTGTCAGTTAAATCGGTGCAGTGCCGAATTGCAAAAAGTGCTTTGGTCTTTGGCCAGCCAAATGGTCTGGGGCAGAAGCAGTTAAGAAACGAAGAAAAAAAAAACTGTCCTTACAATCGCTTTAGGATAAAAATAAAATTCCTCTGGTCTTCTGCCCAATTACATGTCACTTCTGGGTTTTGATCCTCCTCGCCCTGTGGCAGTGAGCAATACTTCAATACTTGAGAGAGCAGTGCTGACAATTATGACATCAGTGCAACTCTGTACACTATTGTTTTGTGAGCCAAAGCCGCCGACATGGTCATGTAGCCCCCAGGGAAGTGGGTCTGTGATGGCCTGGGCACACAGGAAGTGGGGTAAATAATGCTGGCCATTATTCAGCCTGGAAGAGCACTGGTGGTGGGGTATTTGCAGAGAACAGCCATTAAACAAGTTATCATAACGAGGACAAAGGAAAAACAAAGCTGAAGATCTGCTTTTAACATTTGTGCATGCAATGGCTTTCCTTTCATCTGAAGTCCACAGAAGCGAGATGTTTGAAGTCACAGACTCAGAACTTTATGACAAGTTTCTTTCCGTCGGTGCATCTGAATCCAAAAAGCAAATGGGTTTAATATATATATCTATATATTTATAATGCAGGGTTGTGTTTTTGCCTGGAGTTTTCCTTTCAGCACATTGAATCTTTTTGTTTTTGTTTTTTTCCTGTGCACTTAGCAATGCTTGTTCAACGTCTGACTCTGCTGAGTTCCAGAGCCATAAATGACCCACCAGATTGCAAATGTCACATTTTGAATTCCGTCTCCATGCCGGAATCCAAATGAATTAAACAGCGGAGATGCCAGGTCGATATGCACAAGTGTGAGCAATGAAACCGCTTGCATGTAGGCCAGAAGAAGTAAATAAGGGCTCTCCTGAACAGTTCCCTAGAAGCTAGCGTCACAAAGATAAAAGAAAAGCTAGGTAACCTTTCCTTTTTGTCGTCTGTTTGAAATGTCAAAGCTATATTTTTGGAGTAATGAACTAATAACTATGAGCTTCATTACACTGATCGGTTTTTACACAACTGTAAATGTACTTTGTGAAATACTCAGTCTCTGTACTTTTGGCATTTCGTTTTAAGATTTTGTTTATCCTTGTTTTTGTTTTACAAAACTTTATGCGGAAAGGGCTGATTATTTGGGCATGAAAGTGAACTTGCAAGTAATGGCATAGAGTGCTTGTTAGTTATGCACATTCAAATACTTAAAGATTTTTTTTTTTTAATCAAGCAGTAAATTAGATTTAAAGTGCTTCAAAAAGCCTAAACACTTTTTAGCTTAATGCATTCCTTGCATTAATGTAAAAAATGTTTAGGCAACAGCATTCCCCCCGCCCCCGAACCCTCATTCTATCCAGTGATGTGCACGTCTGCAGCCCTGTTCTCTGGGTCTCATTGGCTTTGCTGGGGCATCAGGAGCAATTGGCTCCCAGAGCCGTCAATCAAAGCCCCTGATGGGGGAGCTGGGGGGCGGGGCTAAGTCCCACTGTTTGTGCCAACAAACACAGCAGTGGGGCTCTGGAGTGTTCACGCACGTGTGCCCCCATAGGAAGGGCACTGGAAATAGAGGAGGGGCCAGGAGCGATGGACCGAAGAAAAGGAGGTGCAATGCCACATTTAGTATAGACAGGTTTGTTATTTTAAAAAAATTATAATAATTTACAGTCTCTTTAATACAAGGTCTTATTGATCTTTTGTAGCTGCAGGCACAATGGGGTAATTGATCCTCAACAATTACAGTATAAGCACATTTGCTCTGACTTTCAAGCTAGTTTTCAACCTTCTTTTCTCTTATATTCACCGACCGACACAGCTCCTCTCTGTAACAAATGGGTTGTTAGCCTCATCACTAGGAGAATACTAGGCATAGTTGTAACACAACACTCAGAACTCTTAATTCCGCCCAGGGGGGCGGTCCCTCGGGCTACAACCTTCCCATCTGCCAGAGAAGGACCTCAGTTTCATTTTGCCTAGTAACCTGCTTCTCTCCACTTCCTGTGACTCGATAACCTGCTAGTCTGTAAAGTGGAATTCTATCTAAAGGACCCCCTAATGATGGACTTTACTGGCACGTACAAACAAAAATCAAAAACAATTTACTTTCTTTATTGAATGTATATAAAATCACATAAAAATATAAAGTGGATTCATATCATAAGAATTTATAGCAATAATAGGAACAAAACGCATAGCTATACATAATCAGCTATAGATACAATCAGCTATAGATGCGATCACCCTACGCGTTTCGGAGCTGAATATAGTCTCCTCCTTCTGGGGTGTAAATGCAACATAGGATAAGGTTCTATTAAAGAACAGATAACAAAATATTAGAACAGGCAAATGATGGAACATGGAGGGTTGATGATGAGATAAGATGCAATTGGTACTTCCATAACTTGGTGTAATAGCATTTGAATGTATCTCACAGTTTAAAAAAATGATAAACAATGCCGGATGGATTGCAAGTCTTGCCAGTATTCAAGGCTTCCTGGGGGGGGGGAAGAGGAAGATGATGAAGCAAAAAACCTCCCCCTCCCCTTTTTCTTTCTCTCTTTTTTTCTCAATCCTTTCTTCCCACTCTCTCTTCTCCCCTCTCTTCTTTCTCCCCTCTCTTCTTCTTCTCCCCTCTCTTCTTCTTCTCCCCTCTCTTCTTCTTCTCCCCTCTCTTCTTCTTCTCCCCTCTCTTCTTCTCTTCCCGCTTCTTCCACTCATTCTACCCTATGATTAACCTTAGTTTGAACCAGCCCACTACAAGTTCTGGAGTGCATTAACACTCCAGAATGGCTCTTCTGTCAAATGTTCCAAATCATTGGAGAAAAGAGGAAACTCCTCTTGTAGCCTCCTCTATGATCTCCAATTGAACACCATGGGTTTTGGTTGTTAACACCATGTCTACCTCATTAAAATAACTCTTATTGTGTTCCCCTTTTTTTATCATCACGGGAGCGGCTTAGCCCTCCCCTGCAGTACCTGGTTGCCCCTAGCATCTAACCTTGTTCATTCCCTTGTCTTGTTTGGTATACTCTATTTATATGATGGAGATTCCCCTCATTTTTGCACTAGCTCCTCATAAGGGCTATATTCATCTTTGTTCAACTGTTATATTTTTTGAATAAACAATTTAAAACTGCAAAAAAAAAAAAAAAAAATACAGAACTATGCTCTCCTAGGCTCTAGCAATGCAGCGTCCGTGAGCTCCCCAGCTGCTGACATCTTCGGGCAGTTGACTTCCAGGTCTCGATCGTCAGCTGCTGTCATTGGCCGGGCAGGGATGATGTCACTCAGTTAAGTTTGACATTGCCGAATATCTAAAGTGAGCTCCACATGCGTGACTCACTGTACAGGGACGGACAGGCAAGCAAGTAAATTTAATGCAAAGGAAACACAGCATGTCTCTTCTGCATTGCAATTTCTGCCTGTTTGCACACCAGAGTGTCGACTGAAGCTTTTAACTCAACAAAGTACATGAGCTTCTTTTGAGCTATAAGCTTCAAGAGTTTTTGCTGCAATAAAAAAAAGTGCAAAAACACACATTCCCTAGTAGCTAGCTTTTCATGGTCTAAAACTCATTTAAGAAACGCTCAGTCCTTAGGCCCAGCCATACACGGTTCGGATCTCGGTTAGGAACCGGCCTTGATTCAAACTGTTAATGGGCAAGCTAAATTTACCAAGTTGATCAATAAAATGGAGTACAACCAACCTGCGGGATTTGCTTGTGATTTTAACAAGCGGCTGCTATAGCCACTACCTATAATCGCTGTTCTCCCGGCAGGGGTGGCTTACCCTGCCCTCCCCTGCAGCCCCACCGGGAGAAGACAGTTGCTGATTCCCCTGTCAGTGTTGATGGAGGAATCATGCAAATTTATTTTCTGCAACCCGTGGTTGCAGGAAACAGTCGCACCATGTATGGCCTTCCTTAGACACCTGCACAAATCCCTATACAAATGCGCAAAAACAAAACTGCTAAAAAAGCCGAAGATGCTCAGTCTCTCAAGTGTGCCTACAGCCTATTCTAGTGAAGTGCATGTTAGAGGAGCTCCAGTCTGGGCAAAAAAAAAAAAATTGGCAAATACTGTAGCTGCTGGCTTTTTAATATAAGGGCATTTACCTGTCCAAGGATCCAGCAATTCCGGCACCTAGAGCCTATCCTTCAATCAGCTTTGGGTGCAGGCATCGGCATCTTCACTTCACAAGAGTGAAGCCTTCAGACTTCACAGCCGGTTTCCCACTGCGCATGTGCGAGTCGTACTGCACCTTCTGAATGGTCCCGCCGTCTTCTGGGACCTGTGTGTGTCCCAGAAGGCAGTGGGGGGCAGGAGGAGGGGACAGAAATATTCAGAGATTGCTGCAGTGATCTTACGTGGAAGCGGGAGCGGGTACCTGTCAAAACCAGGTACCTTCTCCCCCCTTAAAAGTGCCAAATGTGACAGTGGGAGGGGGAAGAGGGTTCAAACAAGAGGACAAGCAAGCAACTCTGCTTTAAGCTATTTCCTGTCTTGCTAGAGGCAGCCATTGTGGAATACCCAAAAGTTCTAGTTTCGGAGCTAGCTTCACTTCCCAGAGCTTGTGGCCACTTCCCTCACCGGAAGAGAGTCCTGACTGACCAGCTGCAGGTTCCCTTGGTTGACAACCACTTTGAAAACTGGGAAACAAGATCAACTTCCAGCATCTAACTGGGAAGTATTCACCAAACTGGCACCTTAAATAAGAGCTTAACTCGTAATTGCTGTTAAACCACATACATTTCAGTTTTCAGTCTAACTGCTCGAGGAGATGATTGGCATGCATATAAAAGCCCCTTGCTGTCTGTCCATTGCGGGCTCTCAGGCCTTGTCACTGTTGACATTTGCCTCCAAAGTATTCTGTGACAATATAAATGAACATTGATTCAAGAGGTACAAACACTTTAGTTTAATTCTAAGAATATTTATGGGGACATTGTTACTGTGTACAGGATGTTGTTTAAGTTGACAGCACCAAATAAAGCTTTATAGAAACTTGTGTACTCCAAAAGCAGTAAACATTTTCTAGGCTGAACAGAGATTCGTGAATGACAATAAAGCTGCAGGAATCTTTTTAAAAATAGATTTCTAAAAGGTTTATCCTGCTTAAAAGGGTTATGACAGAGTTTGACGTTGAAAAATAAGAAAAAGCTTGCCCTTCAACAAATAAGGTACTGAACACAACAGGGAAGATGGAAGGAAAAAGCATTCAAGGCTTGAAGGCACTTAAAAAATACAAAATACAAATTAAAAAAAAGATTAGAAAATATATTACTACACAAAACTTTTTTAAAGTGTTACTAAACCCACAACAGTAAAATCAGTCTGTATATGTAGTTAAGCATGCTTGTTATACTCACTGTGGAACATAAGCGGTTAATCCTCTGCATTGAGTAAAAAGGCTGATCCTGTCTTCTCTGATCCTCCCCTTCTTCCACAGTCTCCAATCCATCTCCCGATTGGACAGTGCTGAGCGCCCCCAAGGCTCTACTGAGGGTCAGGGGTCCTGCATCCTTTATATTCGGAGGAGAATGAAAACTCCTCTTACAAGCTTTAATCAGACACTGATAGAAGTCACAAGACTGCTATATACTGCTGATGAGAAAAGGTATTTAGTAGAGGTGCACCGAATGAACATTTTGGTGCCAAAACCAAAAATGCAGGATGCACTTTGCCTAAAATTACAGTTTTTTTTTTGTTTTGTTTTTTTTATATATAACTGTATTGTGTTCGACTTTTTAATTTAATTATATGCATTTAAATATGAATTTATTGTCGGCCATTATAGGCACCTTTACCACAAGAAAAACTCAAAAGTGCATCCCTTAAAATCCTATGTATGTCTTCACACTGGTCTGTTGAGCTTCTGTTGCGGTGTTCTAAATCTTCCTTGCTGCATTTTTTGATCAGATAAAAAAAAACTCACCTCGCCATTGAAATGCACTGAAAACGCAGCAAAAACACACCAGAAGCATGGTAAAATTGCACCAAAATCGCATGCATTTTTGGTGTCATTATCGGCACCTTTTTCTTTATCGGCAAAATGCTGAAAACACAATTTTCGGCCAATATGCTTCAGCCGCCTAAATTACGGTGCATCTCTAGTATTTAGCAGTTTATATTTACTAAAATAATTGCATTTCCATGTTCTGTATGCTGTGGGAGACCAGATATAGTGAATGCAGGGTCCTACGGTTAGTAACACTTAAGACTAGGTTCAAACATGTGAATTGGAAACATTTTGAACCGTATCCAATTCGCATGATGTGTGAAAGAACATTACTTTCTATAGTGTCTATTCACATACGTCCGTTGCAGCCAGAGTGCGGGTTCAGTACGAATTGAGGATGGGTTCACACTATTGCGAATTGGATGCGGCTTGCACTGCATCCAATTCGCAGAGCATTTGAAAACCTGTTATTTTCGAAGGGTATGGTTCACATATGTGCATTGCATCCGCACTCCGCATAGCACAAAAATTGTGTTTTTTCTAAGCAGTGCGGTGCGAATTGCAGGCACATAATCTTCAATGGGAACGCAACTGATTTGAAGATATGTTCCATTGTGGACAGGAATGCTCTCCCCTTCCTTCACTACACCTCCCTCCTCTCCCGGGTCAGCTGATCCGCAGCTACAACAGAGGGAAACCACCGAATGACTAATTTTTATCTTCGTACAGAAAATGGAGCTGTAATTTGCACCGGCCTAGTATGAGCCCAGCCTGCAAAAGAGTCCTATCAGTTTTCTGAGCAGTGCCGTCCGGCTCAGGTGCGAATTCAGGCTCATTGACTTCTATGGGAATGTTTCTGAATCACACATATCATTCAGTTGTTAATGGGATAAAATCCTGACCTGATACTGATGTAATCCTGACCTAATACTGATGTAATAGAAAAGGAAGGATGGCGCAAATACTAGGGCACATGCAATGTTAATATCATGAACATCAATGTCAATAAAATACAATGGGGATAAACGGTGCTAGATGGGGATTAAAAACAAGTCTCTAGAAATATGTAAGGTCAAATAAACGGCACCAGCGGCAGCTCCCTTGGGAGTTGAAGCAGACTCTGTAAAACAGTGTAAAAAGGGACAAGGTGCGCAAGAATAAGTGCAGTAAGTTTAAAACAATTTATTCAATACAAAGCCAATTGGCTACTCACATAACATCTGTGAGAAACGAGCATGTGGGCCAAGGGTGTCCGTGGTCACTGTAGAGTCCGGAACTTCATCCATTGGAGCATCCCAGTGGGCTGCAGCGAGTGGCTCAGCAGGGTGAAACCGGTGTTCATATCAGACATGTGAGGTATCGCCATGATCGGTAGAGCAAGAGCAATAATTCTAGCCCTAGACCTCCTCTGTAACATAAAACCTGCAACCTGTAGAATTTTTTTTAAACGTCGCCTATGGAGATTTTTAAGGGTAAAAGTTTGTCGCCATTCCACGAGCAGGTGCAATTTTGAAACATGTTGGGTATCAATTTATTCGGCGTAACATTATCATTCACAATATAAAAAAAAATGGACTAACGTTACTGTTGTCTTATTTTTTTTTATTAAAAAAAGTAAATTTTTTCCAAAAAAAGTGCGTAAGACCACTGCGCAGTTACGATGTGAAAAAAAGTATTGCAATGACCGCCATTTTATTCTCGACAGTGTTAGAAAAAAACAATATATAATGTCAAACTTTCAAATATACAGCTTGTCGTCTCCTATAGCCTCCCTTGGTTAGCCTGTTTCTCTCCGGTCCAGCGTCTACTGCTTCCCTGGCCCAACTATCACCCGCCCCCCCCACCACCACCACCACCTCTGCCGGTTAGCTGGAGTGACTCTGGCTGTAGGGGGTGGGTGCTTAGGAACATGTTACACCTAAAAGTGTGGATGTAACCTCATTCCTAATGGAGAACTTTAGCCTGTGCTCTAACTGCTTGTTCAGAATATGTACATATATTTGGGCACATAATCGGTGCACAGGTCACTTTAATTATTTTACAGGTACAGTGTATTATGTCAACAGCTACATTTAAAGTGGTTGTAAAGGCTGAAGGTTTTTTACATTCTATGCATAAAAACCTGTGTAGCAGCCCCCCTAATACTTACCTGAGCCCCATCTCTATCCAGCGATGTGCATTCCCAACCTAGGACTCTCCCTTCTCTATGACTGAGACACAGAAGCGGCGCCATTGGCTCCCACTGCTGTCAATCAGCCAGGAAAGATGTGCACACGGAGCTGCAGCTCGGCTTGTGGCCACTTAGACAGGAGGGAGGAGCCATGAGCACTGATGAGGGACCCGAGAAGAGAAGGATGCACTGCACAGGGCAGGCAGGTATAATATGTTTTCTTATTTTTAAAGACTAAGTAAACCCTGATGGGTTTACTTCTTCTTTGATTCCCTGCAAAGGTAAAGCATAATGGACTACTATGCATCGCATTGTAGTCCATTATGTGTCACTTACCTGACACAGGAGCCAGCGAAGTCACCGCTGTCCCCTGTAGTCCGGAGCATCCATCTTCTCAGTTGGTCTCGCTGCTCCGCCGCTGTCATTCAACGAAGCCGCGATAACATCACTCCCGTGCATGCGCACGGGAGCCGCCACTCACGACGTATCGCCGTTGACAGCGGCGCGCTCAGTGCGCCTGCGTGCCGCTATCTACGGCGCATGCGCCGTAGACAGCGTTGCCTTTATTTTGGCAAATATCTCCTAAACCGTGTAGGATTAGGAGATATTTCTTGGACCTACAGGTAAGCCTTAATCTAGGCTTACCTGTAGGTCAAAGTGGTTTGTAAGGGTTTACAACCACTTTAAAGAAAAAAAAAAAATAACAAGACTTGAGTATCACTATTTGGGCTCATGCACACTGCAACTCAAAGGAGCTCAAAGAAGTGGCTCCTACGGGCTTTTGAGCTCTCATTTTTTTCTGCCTAAAAACTCCCCTCCGTGTTAGCCAATGTGTCCATGCAAACTTTGGCTTTTTCAGGCATACGCTCTTACAGACAGGAAAAACCCCCACCAAACTCAAGTTTTTGAGGGGAGCTAGTGCACAAAAGAGCTCAAAGAAGCTCAAACGCGTATAAATGTTTGTTCCAGCTTTTTGTTTATACCGTGGGTAAAAAAAAAAAGGGAAGAGGGGGGGGGGGGGAAGCTTATGCTCAAAAAAGCTCAAAGGAGCTTTATAGGTTGGACTTAATGTACTGATGTCTTTTTTCAACCTCGCCTACTATGTATACCGATGCTCAAAAGCTTTAAAAAAAAAAAAGGCCACAACAGCACAAAAAAGTACAAACTTCAAGCTGAAATAAAAACTCAAATGCCTGTAAAAGCAGCTTTTTTATTTGTTTTTTAAGCTGCAGTGTGCATGAGGAGCCCTAAGGCCTCTTGCTCACTGTACTGATGTTTGAGCATCTGCTTTTTTGGATGTCATTTCAGGAGTTTATTTTGCGCCTATTTGCACGTTCGTGCACTTGTGCGCACAATACATTCCTAGGGAAAATTTGTTATAATTTATGTTTCTATACACATATTTGCACGCATCGGTGCAAAATACTGACCAGGAACACCGATTTTTCTATTTTTCTTCTCGTTCAAAAGTTTTTTGTATTTCTGCCATCAGCAACTATCCTCCTCTATACTTGCAGTTTTAGGTTGAGCCTTGCACCACCTTATGCAGGGAAAAAAAAACAGCAGTGCTAATTTCGTTACTGTGAATTCTGCAGGAACTAGAACAATTATTTTTACCCACGAAGAATGTCAGTGGGGGATTGGATAGCCCTAATAGCTAGAGTAGAAACCCCCTTCAAACAAAACCCAGTTGTCTATATTCAGGGTAATAACTAGCATATCCATGAAAACCGATTTATAATCTAGATTGAACTGCGGAGCAGACCAGAGGAGCAAAAGAAATACATTTATTCCTTGCAATGCTGTCCTTTTATGTAACTTAATATATTCCCCTTCTAAAAAGTTCATTTGGTTTAAATTAACTTATATTTCCAGTGAGATCGCCTCAAAGAAAGCACAAAGGGAGGCTTAGTGATTTAGTCTTCCATCAAATAAACCACATAATTAAAAAAAAAAAAAAAGAAAGAAAGGGAAAAAAAAACGAATGAGGCAAGGAGCCGCTCAAAAGCACGGCGCTCCCTCTCAGGGGGATGTCAGATTACAGAAATTAGAAAGACTTTGCTCAGAAATTGGGAGATAGAATTAATTTTTGCTTAAGCAGGAACGTGTCAAAAGCCTATTATGTTAATTTTTCAATTTTGCCTCCACTAGTCACACATTTAAAAAATGGCTGCATGGCGCAGAACACCGTAATTAATGTCTATTTCTGCTGCAGAACACGATAAAACAAATGTCAAGAGTCTCGTACACATCGGTAGGTGGCCAGCTTATATATAGATGTCTTTTAAAGGACTACTATCCTGATAAATATTGCATTCTAAGAACTCTATGCAGTTAATGGATTTTGTTTAGGAATTCTTTTTTTTTTTCCTATTTTACATGCCTTTTTACCTGTTTTTCCTTATGTTTACTTGTGGACCAAGCTGACCAGAGACCATGACAGGGATTTGCAACAAAATATTATGCTTGTAGAAAGCTTGCAATTACAGCTTTTTTTTTTTTTTAAATCCGTTCTCCAACACTTCAGAAAACAAAGCAATCGGTGTTATTCAGCATTGGTCCTCTTTAGGGTTGAATGACTTCCTTGTCATCCAACCCACAACCCACTTCCTGTTATCTTGGGCAGTGATGGCGAACCTTGGCACCCCAGATGTTTTGGAACTACATTTTCCATGATTCTCATGCATTCTGCAGTGTAGTTAAGCATCATGTTGTTCCAAAACATCTGGGGTGCCAAGGTTCATCAACACTGCCCTAAGGGGTTAAGCACCCGCCCCCTGGTGGTACGCCGTCTAGCTGTCCTGAGTTTACACGATTGCAGAATTCAGGACTGCCCACCACTGAAGAAAGAGTGACATCGCGCAACTAAACTGAAAATTGGTTGTACAAAAAGTAGAAATTATATTAAAAAATAAAAAATGTAAATTCTGGGTGGTCATTTGAAGGTGCATAGAAGCTATATTTGAAGGGGTTGGGTGTAGAGTTTAGCTTTGGACTTCTGATGCCTGTTTTCTGGTTCAACTGATGGTGTCGTCCCCCTTCCCACTGAAGGAAGAGGACTTATGCATGTAGAGAGTGTTTACATTATTTTTATTTATTTTTTAAGCAGGGGTCTGAGAGAATAAAATGGTGGATGCTGCATATTTTTACATCACACAATTTTTGCACAGCAGAGTTGCAAATGCAGTTTTTCAGGAAATAGTTAAATGTAATGAATATGCAAAAACACAATATAATACCCAATTCTTTGGTAAAATATAAAAGCTGATGTTACCAAACATATCACACTTTAAAATTGCATACGCCCGTGGAACAGCTCCAAACTACAGTACCTAAAAAATTCTCCATAGACGATGCTATGAAAGCCTTTACAGGTTACCAGTTTAGGGTTTCACAGGACGTCTGGTGGTAGTATTATTGCTTTTGCTATATTGTTCACACGATACCTCACATGTGTGGTGCGAACACAGTTAACATATGCATGCATGCATGATGTATGTATACATCCTCCTTTCCATGGGGAGGCAGGGGGTGCTTTTTTTTTTTTTTTTTTTATCAACTTTATTGCTCAACATGCCTTGTGAAATCATGGGCCATGACAGGCCTCTTTATGGATAGAGATATTTTCTCTGGCCTTCAAAGCAGCCAGCAAACACAGATCCAGCCAATTAACACACAACCGAAACCAGACATGACAAAATACTCGTCTTTTCTAGGTTTCTTAGACTGCAAGTCTCCAAACTTTTCAAAGGGCCAGTTTACTGTCCTTCAGACTTTAGTGGGAGGGACTGTGACCAGTGAGGGTAGAAAGTGTCCCGAGCCCAGCATCAGTGAGAATAAACATTGCCCCAGGGTTAGAGGTCAGTTACATGGTGCCTGTGGTCAGTGGGAGGAATAGTTGCCCCATCACTGGTGTTACTGGGAGGCTTAGTGCCTCTTCATTGGTATCAATGGGAGGAATAGTGCCCCATCACTGGTATTACTGCAAGGAATAGTGCCTCCCCATTGGTATTACTGGGAGGAATAGTGCCCCATCACTGGTGTCAGTGAGAAGAATAGCGCCCCATCACTGGTGTCAGTGAGAGGAATGGTGCCCCATCATTTGTATTACTGGGAGGAATAGTGCCTCCTCATTGATATCAATGAGGAGGCACTATTCCTCTCAGTAATATTACTGGGAGGAATAGTGCCTCCTCATTGATATTACTGGGAGGAATAGTGCCTCTTCATTGGTACTACTGGGAGGAATAGTGCCTCCTCATTGGTATTACTGGAAGAAATTATTGGTGTCAGTGGAATGAATGTCTCATTTCAGTGGGAGGTCAAGTGACCCATGGGCTGGATAAAGGCTAGCAAAGGGTCACATCCTGGCCGCAGTTTGGAGACCCCTGTCTTAGACCATAGAGATTATCTGGGACCTTCCAGTCCTAGATCTTTATGGGCAGCCAAAGAAATTGCTGGCTGCAATCCATGCTTCCCTGGTGGGATGTGTGAGGCCAGGAAAGTGTCTGAAGGTGGCAGGAGAGGATCTAATTCGATACTAGGACTGGTTTTACAAAAAAATACAGGCATCGTCACGGTATAACCACTGCAATTCAAAGACTCACGGGAATGTCCTTGGACAGCAAGTGGCTAGATAAGGAAAGTGCAAACTGTCTGCAGTGGCCCCCCAAGGGCCACATAATAAGCGTCAAAGGGCTGTTCATTAGAGGGGGTCAGGTTTTTATCTGCTAAAGCCCTCGCACTCAACACATGTACAGTTGTGCTCATAAGTTTACATACCCTGGCAGAATTTGATTTCTTGGCCTTTTTTCAGAGAATATGAATAACACAAAAACTTTTTTCACTCATGGTTAGAGTTTGGCTGAAGCCATTTATTATCACTGTGTTTAGTCTTTTAAATCTTAATGGCAACAGAAACTACCCAAATTACCCTGATCAAAATTTTACATATCCCAGTTCTTAATACCGTGTATTGCCCCCTTTAACATCAATGGCAGCTTGAAGTCTTTTGTGGTATTTGTTAATGAGGCTCTTTATCTTCTCAGATAGTAAAGCTGCCCATTCCTCTTGGCAAAAAGCCTCCAGTTCCTGTAAATTCTTGGGCTGTCTTGCATGAACTGCAAGTTTGAGATCTCCCCAGAGGGGCTCGATGATATTGAGGTCAGGAGACTGAGATAACCACTCCAGAACCTTCACTTTATTCTGCTGTAGCCAATGACAGGTCGACTTGGCCTTGTATTTTGGTCGGATCATTGTCATGTTGGAATGTCCAAGTATGTCCCATATGCAGCTTCCTGGCTTGTGAATGCAAATGTTCCTCCAGTATTTTTTTATAATTTTGCCATACATTTTTACAAAATTTCCTGTGTCTTTGTAGCTCACCCATCGCCAAAACATCAGTGATCCACCTCCGTGTTTCACAGTAGGAATGGTGAACCTTTCATCATAGGCCTTGTTGACTCTTCTCCAAATGAAGCGTTTATGGTTGTGGCCAAAAAACTCAATTTTGGTCTCATCACTCCAAATGCCAGAAGGTTTGAGGCTTGTCTCTGTGCTGTTTCGCATATTGTAAACAGGATACTTTGCGTCATTTGTGTAGTAATGGCTTTCTTCTGGCGACTTGACCAGCCCATCTTGGCAGCCCATCTTTCTTCAAGTGCCTCCTTATTGTGCATCTTGAAACAGCCACATTACGTGTTTTTAGAGAGTCCTGTATTTCACCTGAAGTTATTTGTGGGTTTTTCTTTGCATCCCAAACTATTTTCCTGGCAGTTGTGGCTGAAATTTTAGTTGGTCTACATGACCTTGATTTGGTTTCAACATAACCCCTTATTTTCCACTAATTGATTAGAGTTTTAACACTGTTGATTGGCATTTTCAATTCCTTGGATATCTTTTTATATCCCCTTTCTGTTCTATACAGTTGAAATACCTTTTCCCGCAGATTCTTTGGCAATTCTTTTGCTTTCTCCATGACTCAGAATCCAGAAACGTCAGTGCAGCACTGGATGAAAGATATAAGGGTCTGTCAGGAGTCCAGAAACTCATTGACCTTACACACACACACACACACACACACACACACACACACACACACACACACACACACACACACACACACACACACACACACACACACACACACACACACACACACTACAAGCAAACAGATCACAGGTGAGGATGGTTACCTTTTTTATAGCCATTCAAACACCCTTTGCTTCAACCTGTGTGCATGTTATCAGGCCAAAATCACCAGGGTATGTAAACTTTTGATCAGGGTCATTTGGGTAGCTTCTGTTGCCATTATAATTTAAAAAGAGTAAACACAGTTGATTGATAATAAATGGCTTCAGCCAAACACTAAACATGAGTGAAAAAAGTTTTTGTGTTATTCATATTCTCTGAAAAATGGCCAAGAAATCATAAATTCTGCCAGGGTATGTAAACTTATGAGCACAACTGTATTCTATCTGTGTATTTAGCTGTTTGCCTGCAGTTCACCTTTACCAGCTTAAAGCTAATGATAATTAAAAAACTGTTCACTGAAAATAATTAGCATCTTCCTAAGTAAGGCCCAGAGTACATCAAGGTGGTCATCTTCAGTAGCTATCACCTTTGTGTGCTTTGTTAATTATCTTCTGAAGTACAAAGACTTTATCAGGCTCTTTAATTCATGGCGTCTTTAGAGGAAGAAATCTGTAGGATATATTTAGTGTTAGTTCCTTTTTATCTGTCTAAATATTTAGACAGCGCATCAGCTGTGATCAATTTACCCGATTGACCTTGATCATCCCATGTGAAATTACGCAGGTAACAGGCTGCCATCCAGCGTGTCAAGCCGCTCTCCCTCTGTGTACCCGCTGCTTTTAATTCATTTGCCATTTACAGTAGATGATTATCTGTGTTTCTGGAGTATTAAAATGTTATTTATAAAACTCATTTTGCCAACATTTATCTCTTCATCTGTCCGTGAAAATCTTCAAATGGATGTTCTTGTCATTAAACCGGAGAAGATGACAGCACGTCGTGGCAAATCACACAGCTTTCAAAACAAGTTTCCGAGATCCGATGTGCAAATTGCAGGTTATTCATGGGTGCTTTGGGGTAATGTCAGAACGCTAATTTCATTAAAGTGCAACCCCGGAGAAATTCAATCAGTAAACCTCTCCAGGTGTTGTTGCAAGAGGGCAAGATAGCATGAAAATGGAAAGGGAGACTCACCCTCGGGCAGGGGAATCGGTGAGGGACTAAAATTATGCATCCGCCATTCCGCCTCATAGGAGGCTGGGTCTACATTCCAAAGACTACTTAATACAGCAAGAAAAGGTGGATGTGGGACCCAGAGAAAGTTGGTATAAGGTGACCCCGGACGATAATGCAGCATCAAATTTTATTGCACTTCATATAAAATAACAACTTTACAAAAAAAAAACATTTCATGCCTCCACCTATCACTATGGCAACATTGTTATAATAAAATCAGCACACGATAGGGCCCATTAATAGCACTCAGAACAAATGAGGTATAGCTTGTCTTCTATTCATGATGGGACAGCTGTCATGTAAGGAGCTCAACAGACCAATATCAATTTACAATGCAAGCATTTAGCATAATTGTGTCCCTTCAGAATAGTGAAATCTGATGGGTAGAAAGGTCCCCCCCGCGTGGGGTTTGGGTAACACACTAGCAGTGCATCCAAGATTGCATGGTCTGTTTGTTGGCTGAGTCTCACTCTCCAAAACCAAAATGCTTCTGCCGTGACACCTAAGCAAGAGTAACCTCACCATCCTTCCGCTGAGAATCTGGTTTTGCTAGATCTCGCAAGAAGATGCTCCAGCACAGTGCAGTAGTGTCTTGGAACTTGGTTTACTCTGCATTCCCATGGAGCTTGCCAAAAGCATAGTATAGGCTTGCAGGGGTGCGTGCATGGCTCCAAGAACACATTTGGGTTGATTTACCAAAACTGGAGAGTGCAAAATCTGGTGCAGTTCTGCATAGAAACCAATCCAGATTTTTATATTTTTTTGTCAAAGCTTAATTGAAAAAGCTGAAGTTAGAAGCCGACAGTGTTAATTTTTACATCACATTCCGCCATGCCATTGTAATTTATTCATCTGAATTGTTTTAGTCGTAGTTTAGTAATCAGATGACTAAACTACGACTAAAACAATTCAGATGACTAAACTACGACTAAAACAATTCAGATGACTAAACTACGACTAAAACAATTCAGATGACTAAACTACGACTAAAACAATTCAGATGACTAAACTACGACTAAAACAATTCAGAATTGTTTTAGTCGTAGTTTAGTAATCTGAATTGTTTTAGTCGTAGTTTAGTCATCTGAATTGTTTTAGTCGTAGTTTAGTCATCTGAATTGTTTTAGTCGTAGTTTAGTCATCTGAATTGTTTTAGTCGTAGTTTAGTCATCTGAATTGTTTTAGTTGTAGTTTAGGCGACTAAAGCCCCTTTCACCCAGGGCAGGATTTGTGATCCTCTTGCTCCTCAAGTCTAGGTATAAATTAACTTTAGAATGCAAGAATTTATTTCCCAATAAATGACCCAAGAGTTGACCGAGTTGAGGAAATTTTCACTTTTATATGCCTGTGACACCAGGGCATAAAATGAGGGGAGCGGAATCTCTAACTTTTTCCAATCTCAACTATAAAAAAATAAATAAAAAGTCTCTGTCCCCATTGGACAGATATTTCATCACTTTGCCCTTGGACCCTTCTTCTCCAGGACAGGAAGAGGGGGGGAATATCCCCAGCTGGGATATAGGAAGCAATAAAACCTTTCCCAATCTATTCAGAATAACAAAAAGAGCAGGTATAAAAGGTGCACAGAAGTGCTTTATAAACTCTTCAAATTGTTTAATCTTCTTTAGGTGCCCCCAGTCCTAGACTCCATTGTCTGCATATTACAAACATTGACTTTTTCAACATGATGCTAAGCCAAGGCCATGCTTTTCTAAGTTGTGTATTCTCTGTGGCCAAAAGAAGCTTATAATTGATTTGTGAAATGGAGAAGGCTGAGATCCGTGTTAAATTGAAAGCGGACCTTGCAAGAGAATGCAAGATTCCTTTATTAGATCATGGCCCTATCCTTTCTAAATGTCTGTACAATAAAACTATACCCACAGCAGGAAACTACACCATTGATTGCAAAAAACATGTATACAGAGAGGTGAGGAACCTAATGGTCATTTAGACAAGGTTCCTCACTGCATTGTATACGTGTTTGACTGGACAATCTCCTTTAGATCTACCGACTGCTATGAAGTGCAAGGGCCTGAATAGTTTAGGTAGGTCTTCATATTCCAAAAACTGTCTTGAGCTCTGATTGTAAGGTGTATGATGAGCTTTAGAGGCTGATTGATTTGTAGAGCTAGGTTCCTTCTCAAGAATCCAAATATTCCACTGTTATTTAATATATATTTGGTGCGTGTGTTTTTTTTTTTGTTTTTGTTTTTTTAAATGAATACTTACATAAATAATTACACTACTTCTAGGTATCTGCCTGAAATCCAACCTTAAACTGTTACTAAACCCACAAAAGTAAAATGAGTCTGTATATGCATTAAAGCAGGGGTGCCCAACCTTTTGATGAGCAAGGGCCACTTAAGCAACTTGGTGACCGGTCGTGGGCCACTATGAGCGGAGTGGGTGGATGGCATGTCTGTGTCCACTCTGCATTTGGAGAGCAGACACGGATGGAGCCCACGATACTTGTTAGAGGATCATATTGGAGGTAGAACACAAGTCGGTTTAGGTCTGCCACTACTTAGAGGTGAATGGAGGGTCCAATTGTTCGGACTGTCGGAACTGACCACGTGAAAGGGGTCCAAGGTTGCTTTCACACTGATGCACTGCAGTTTACCCGCACCATGTGTGCAACGCAATGTACCTTTGGCTTTCCTTTAGTTTGCAATAGACTTCTATTATATTCTGCAGGTTTTGTGCACTTTCAGAAAGCTCACCAAACTCGCTGGTAATAATAGAAGTCTATGGCTTAGTGCAGGTAATTGCTCTGAACCTGCGGATCAGTTTAAAGCAGCCCAGTAACCACTGCAGAAAAGATATTCTACACTATGATTTTAGTAATAAACTGACCTTTAATAACAGTATCCTTTCTATTCTATCCCAGAGCAGGAGGCCGCTGGCCACATCAGAAGGCTGTGCGGGCCGCTGGTTGGGCACCCCTGCATTAAAGCATGCTTGTTATACTCACTGTGGAACATAAGGGGTCAATCCTCCGCATTGTGTGAAAGGGCTGTTTGATGCGGTCTTCTCTGATCCTCCCCTTCTTTCACTGTTACCAATCCATCTCCTGATAAGACAGAGCCTTTGGAGTGACTCTGCACATGCTCAGTTTGGTGTTTTATTGCTAGAGTTTTTTTTTTTTTTTCTTGGAAGGGTGTATGTGATCAGCACAGGGCCAATCGGCACTGCCCAGACAGAGGGTCATGGGTCATGCAGCCTTATAGGACAGTCAATGTAGGATGAAAACTCCTCCTACAAGCTTTAACCATTGCTTGGCCGGTCATAAAACTGCTATATACTGATAATGAGAAAAGGTATTTGGCAGTTTATATTTACTAAAATAATTGCATTTCCATGTTCTGGGTACTGTGGGGGGATGAGATATAGTGAATGCAGGCTCCATAAAAAATGCCAGCGGCACCGAGCAGAGTGTTTTATTTCCCATTTTGTGTTATCACACTTTGGCTGCATCCATAATTTCTGCAAGCGTCTTTTTTTTTTTTTTTTTTTCCTCCATGATGGTGTCCATTACTAAATGACAGGTGCACTTTAGTAACAAATCTCTTTTACATAAAATGGTGAAGAAACCATCTTGGCATAATAAGCAGCTCATTATGAGCTAAAATAGCCCAGCGATTTCCAGCCAGGCATTGGTGCTAGATAAATCAGTTTATTATTACATTGAGCAGTGCTAGCAGCCTGTTGACAGCTCAATTGGTCCATCTAAAAAAAACAATACTTGATAAATGAATTTGTAGTTAAAACTGGAAGAGCCATGTGTGCGCCAGCTGCAGTTTAATGGAGCCCAATAAACAGGATGGCGTGCAGATGTAAACAGCTTCTTTTTTTTATTTTATTTTTTACTCTAAATAAAAGTGGCTCTATAAAACAAAACATTTGCACATTCAAGAAGTTGCAGGACATAAAACTTTCTTCTTCAGTTTTTGTCATCTAAACATGTTGAATATCAGGATCAGATGTATACTTTTACTGCCCCCTAGGTTAGTGGCCTCCAAACTGCAGCCCGGTGGCCAGATGCGACCCTCTGCTACCCTTTATTCGGACTTTGGGGCACTATTTCTTCCACCGATTAAAGGCACTTTTCCTGCAACTTTGGGGTATCTGGCGTACTCAGGGAAAAATGGTACAGGTAGTGCCCAGACAATGGTGTTAAAATAATGGGTAAGGTAATGTTAAAAACAGCAAATTCTCCTGCGCTCTGGTTTCTTGGTCTTTAAAATGTGATATATACAGTTTGGAATGGTGTAGTCACCAAGTCTTGCAGCCCTCCTTTAGAACATTGGGTGTTCAAATACTAAAAAGAGAAAATACAAAGAAGGGGAAGGCGCACTGACCTAGTGCATTACCATAAAACAGCTTTATTTAAAATTGAATCAAATCGCAAAATGGCTACTCACAAACGAGTATTGATCACAGGCAAAATCAATACAAATAAATCCATCGCACCAAATGTTTGGCGACTCCAGACCAGATGTCCGAGGAATTTGGTCAATACCTCTACGGAAATGGCTAATGCGTTTCGGGAGTGACCCCCTTTCTTCAGAGCCAAAAAGGGCAATGGGCAATCACTCCCGAAACGCGTTAGCCATTTCCGTAGAGGTATTCACCAAATTCCTCGGACATCTGGTCTGGAGTCGCCAAACGTTTGGTGCGATGGATTTATTTGTATTGATTTTGCCTGTGATCAATACTCGTTTGTGAGTAGCCATTTTGCTATTTGATTCAATTTTAAATAAAGCTGTTTTATGGTAATGCACTAGGTCAGTGCGCCTTCCCCTTCTTTGTATTTTCTCTTTAAGGCCGGGTTCACACTGCTGCGGGGGGAGATCCGGATGTGATTCGCACCGCAAATCACATCCGATCTCCGTAGCGATGCGAGTACAGCCATACAGATAGTATGGCTGAATTCGCATCGGTCCCGCAGCAAACTCGCACGGGACCCTTTTTTTGGTCCGCAACAGAATCAGATCGCATGGGTGTTCACACCATGCGATCCGATTCCTGTGCGAGTCGACAGATCGCACTGCGATATGCGGACGGATCTGGGGGTGTCATTAACATTGACACTCCCAGCCGTCCGCATAGGGCAGTGTGAACTGCCGGCGGGAGGTGTGCGATGCGGGAAAACGCCGCAGATTCGCGGCGTTCCCGCATCGCAGCGGTGTGAACCCAGCCTTAAGGTAATGTTAAAGCAGAGTTCCACCCATTTAAGTCAGCCGCTACAAAAAGTGTAGATTCTGACTTTTAACAATCCCACACTCACCTGTCCCCTGGTCCAGCAATGTGGGCGCACGAAGCCCCGCTCCTCTCCCCCTCCTCTCTGCAGTATTGGCATTTTAACTGTGGGCGCCCGGCTGTGGCTTCAGAGCTGGGCACGCACTTCACATGTCCGCGCTGTGCTGCGCGCTGTGAATGGCCGGGCAATCTTCTGGGACCTGGGAGGGAGGGGGGAGAGGTTATCTTCCTTGCGGCGCCAGAGGACGAAGTGGGAGCTGGGTGCCTGTAAAAACAGGGTACCCCCCCAAAAAATGGCATGCCAAATGTGGCATGTCCGGGGGTCATCGGCACTTAAAGCAGAAGTTCCATTTTTGGGTGCAACTCCGCTTTAATATTAAGAAGAGTCCATGTACCTTATATTGTCAAAAGTATTGTGACACCTGCCTTTACACACACATAAACTTTAATGGCCTCCCAGTCTTAGTCTGTAGGGTTAATTATTGAGTTGGCCCACCCTTTGCAGCTATAACAGCTTCAACTCTTCTGGGAAGGCTGTCTGCAAGGTTTAGGAGTATGTCTATGGGAATGTTTGATTATTTTTCCAGAAACGCATTTGTGAGGTCAGGCACTGATGTTGGATGAAAAGGCCTGGCTCACAGTCCCCGCTCTAATTCATCCCAAAGGAGTTCTATCGGGTTAAAGTCAGGACTCTGCAGGCCAGTCAAGTTCCTCTACCCCAAACTCGCTCATCCATGTCTTTAGGGATATTGCTTTGTACACTGATTCAAATCATTTGTCTCTAAAGACATCAGCATACCAAGACATTTTGGACAATTTCATGCTCCCAATTTTTTTGGAACAGTTTGGGGATGGCCCCTTCCTGCTCCAACATGGCTGGGTACCGGTGCACAAAGCAAGGTCCATAAAGACACGGATGAGAGAGTTTGGGGTGAAGGAACTTGACTGGCTAGAATAATTTTGGGATGAATTAGAGCAGAGACTGCGAGCCAGGCCTTCTCGTCCAACATCAGCGCCTGACCTCACAAATGCATTTCTGGAGGAATGGTCAAACATTCCCATAGACACACTCCTAAACCTTGTGGACAGCCTTCCCAGAAAAGTTGAGACTGTTGTAGCTGCAAAGGGTGGGCCAACTCCATATTGAACCCTACGGACTAAGACTGGGATGCCATTAAAGTTCATGTTAGGCTTAATGTACACGGGATGTTTTTACAACCTCTCCTGAATAATTTAACTTGACAGATAAAAACCCACGTTTTAAAAACATCCATTTTGCCATGTTTACATGCCGCGTTTAGCGGCATTTGGAAAAAAAACCTTTTTTCAAAATAGCCAAAAAATGAAAAACGCCTGTAAACGAAACGCGGCTAAATGCCGGTACCGCGTTTAGCGCCTGAAACATCGATAAACTTCGGTGTCTGAACTAATTTTTTTTGCCTTCAAAGAACAGCCTTTAAACGCAACTCCCTAAAAAATGACATTAAATGAACCTGTGTACATATACACATGAGGTAACATTGGATGAGTTCAGGGGCAGCTGAAAAAAGCATCCAACTGCCTCTGAACGTCCGTTTACCAGCAGCTGTGTACATGAGGCCTTATTTCGTGTAAAGACAGGCATTCCAATACTTTAGACAGCATAGCGTGGTTCAATTAGTTCAATAAACAATCCTTGGACTTCTGAGGGCGCTTGAGGCTCATGAAGATATAGAAGGAACTCTGGAGGAAATACATGGAGAAAGGAGCAGTGGCCATCTAAGTGGATCAGTCAATAAACCATTTGAGGGTAAAAAAGAACAAGTCACATGATGGCAATAATGAAGCTCTTTGTGTAAGCAGTATCTACCGCTGTGCTCCGGGATACGTGCCGCTGTCTGTGGTTGTCAGTCCGGTATCCTCAGCGGCGTTGGTGGCTCCCTGCTCTTCCTGACCACTCGGGTACACCAGGCAAGCGGACACCAATGACACAGGGCACTATTACTCCCACTGGTACCAGTGATAGCTTCTCACAGTGTGCATTGGAAGCTGAAGCAAGTCAGATAGAACTCGCCTCAGTTCCTGGCTAGATTATGTCCAGCATTGTCCTGCTCTTTTCCTAGTCTGACTATTCCTGGCCAGACACCTTTTCATTCATTGGATTTCAGTTCTTTCAACTATGGAGTCTGACAGGTGGACATTCCCAGAGTGGTGTGCATGCAAACAGTACAACAAACAACATAAAGGGGACTTTAAGCATACCTCCAATAGTAACTCATACACACCGTGAGGGGAAAAAAGTATTTGATCCCTTGCTGATTTTGTACATTTGCCCACTGACAAAGAAATGATCTATAATTTTAATGGTAGGTGTATTTTAACAGTGAGAGACAGAATAACAAAAAAATCCAGAAAAACGCATTTAAAAAAAGTTATCAATTGATTTGAATTTTAATGCACAATATAAGTATTTGATCCCATATCAATCAGCAAGATTTTGGGCTCCCAGGCGTCTTCTATACAGGTAGCAAGCTGAGATTAGGAGCACTCATTTAAATGGAGTGCTCCTAATCTCAGCTTGTTACCTAAATAAAAGACACCTGTCCACAGAAGCAATCCATCAATCAGATTCCAATCGCTCCACCATGGCCAAGACCAAAGAGCTGTCCAAGGATGTCGGGGACAAGATTGTAGACCTACACAAGGCTCTAATGGGCTACAAGACCATCATCAAGCAGGTTGGTAAGAGGGTGACAACAGTTGGTGGGACTATTCGCAAATAGAAGAAACACAAATGGTCAATCTCCCTCGGTCTAAGGCTGCATGCAAGATCTCACCTCGTTTCGTTGATCATGGGAACGGCGAGGAATCGGCCCAGAACTACACGGGAGAATCTTGTCAATGATCTCAAGGCAGCTGGGACCATAGTCGCCAAGAAAACAATTGGTAACAGACTATGCCGTGAAGGACTGAAATCCTGAAGCACCCGCAAGGTCCCCCTGCTTAAGAAAGCACAAGTACAGGACCGTCTGAAGCTTGAACATCTGAATGATTCAGATGAGAACTGAGTGAAAGTGTTGTGGTCAGATGAGACCAAAATCAAGCTCTTTGGCATCAACTCAACTCACCGTGTTTGGAGGTGGAGGAATGCTACCTTTGACATCAAGAACACCATCCCCACTGTCAAACATGGAGGTGGAAACATTATGCTTTGGGGTAGTTTTTCTGCTAAGGGGACCGGATAACTTCACATCAAAGGGATACTGGACGGGGCCATGTACCATCAAATCTTGGGTGAGAACCTCCTTCCCTCAGTCAGGGCATTAAAAATAGGTCGTGGATGGTTATTCCAGCATGACAATAACCCAAAACACATGGCCAAGGCAACAAACAAGTGGCTCAAGAAGAAGCAGCTTAAGGTCTCGGAGTGGCCTAGCCAGACTCCAGACCTTAATCCCATAGAAAATGTAGCAGGAGCTGAAGGTTCAAGTTACCAAACGTCAGCTTCGAAATCTTAAAGATTTGGAGAGGATCTGCAAAGAGAAGTGGAACAAAAATCCTCCTGAGATGTGTGCAAACCTTGTGGCAAACTACAAGAAACGTCTGACCTCTGTGATTCTTAACCGGGTTTTGCCACCAAATACTAAGTCGTGTTTTGCCAAGGGGTCAAATACTTATTTCACTCATTAAAATGCAAATTCATTTTATAACGTTTTTGAAATGCATTTTACTGGATTTTTTGGTTGTTCTTTCTCTCACTTTTAAAAAAAATTAAAATAAACCTACCATTAAAATTATAGACTGATCATTTCCTTGTCAGTGGGCAAACGTACAAAATCAGCAGGGGATCAAATACTTATTTTCCCTCACTGTACAATATTAGATAAAAATATATAAAAAAATTTTTTTATCGAAACTTACAATAAAAACTGGCCCAAAAGGGAATAAAAACACGTGTAGAATATTTTTCATTAAACACAGTGCATATAAGGGAACATATGCCACAAAATGAGAGCCAAAGTCTGCACGGTTGACGGTGTATTGTAATCCTTCTAACTTCTACAAAGAAATCAGTGATATACAAGACGAGATCCAAATGAATGACAAAACGCGCAGGGTGGAGAAACAAACATTTTGCGTCACTTCTGGTCGGTCGTGATTAGGATTCCAACGGCATTCATTCATATATATTTGTTCATGCTTTTACAAAATTGTTTTAAATGTGAGTATATCTCCTATTTTTATGAAATAAAATTTGAAAATTATTTGAATATGGATTCACACTATGGGCATTCCTTCTCTTCTCCATATGTGGAATTCACCATTCCATGGTGAATGAGTGAAAACCTTGCCAATACCAGTGAAGTGCGCACCAGGGGTCCAAGGATTGCTGCACAGTGGCACATACTGTGACTGCGCAGTACCCCCGGGGGAGGGGGGTGAGTATATTTGGTGAGTGCATTCATAATAGGAGCATGGATAAGAATCGCCGACACCGGCTGTCGCCTAAATAAGAAGCTGATTGGAAAATTAGATTTCAGCAATCACTGGACGCTTTTTGATCACCAGTCACTTTGTTTGTTTTTCGGACTTTTATATTTATCACTAGCAAATTGTATATATTTTTTTTATTACTTATATTGTTAAGCCATTTATAATCATCATAATATAGGCATTTAATAAATTTTTTGGGAAATATATTCTCTTAACTGGTTATAATTTTTGTGAAAACACCCGCCAAAGGTTGTAACACATGACATAAAAATTCCAACAAAACACTGCACCAGCACTTCTTGTATGCACACAAGCACTTTTTTATCCTTTGTCATATTTGCACGGGCACTGTGCAATAACTTTATAGATGAGTTTATTTAAAGCAGGAGTAAACCCGCTGCCTTTTTTTTTTTTTAACACCTGTAAGGGAAAGGCATAATGAGCTAGTATGCACCACATATTAGCTCATTATGAAATACCTTAGAACAAGGCGCCGGCATCTCACTCTGTCCACGCCAAGGGAGCTGACATGTTCCCTGGGCGTGTCTTCCGGGTATCATGTCGTCACTCGCGCGCAGGAGTTTTCTTCCCGGCAGGGTCTGGCGTCTGCCGGACTTCCAGCCGAGAATCCCCGGTGCGCATGCACCGTACAGGTTTAGGAGATATTCTTTTTACCTATAGGTAAGCCTTATTATAGGTTTACCTGTAGGTCAAAGTAAAAAATTGCACTATACAACCGATTTAAGAACACATTTCACTTTTATTTATTTTTACCACTCCACCTAAGCTGAGGATACAACCCCCACACCATCCACACTAAGGTTCAATTCACCATTCCTTCTTTTTTCACGTGGCGTTTAAGATTAAATACATGACATTTATACAGAGGGTGTAGTATATTAGCACATTCATACCAAAAGGGCTGCACTTCCTCATTTTTTTTGGTTTACACCATTTTGGTTTATTCCAGTAAGTGATATAACTACTGAACCTTCCTCCAAGGGCTTCTGTCCTGGCTTGTTGTATCAGGCAGAGGTTGTAACACACTCATTAGCACACGGTTCATTGAATATCGCATCTTGCAGAGGAGATATATATATTTATATATATATATATATATATATATATATATATATATATATATATATATATATATATATAATATAAATTATTCTTTGGTATAACTAGATGGTGTATATTCAATTTCTATCGCTTTTTTTTGTTTTTTAAAGTTTATAGCATTGCAACCTGCAGAGGGTGCAACACAGGACTATCATTATTCCCTGTTTCCCCGAAAATAAGACCTAGCGTGATTGTCGGTGATGGCTGCAATATAAGCCCTACCCCCTAAATAAGCCCTAGTTAAAGTCCTTGTAGGTCTTATTTTCAGGGTAGGGCTTATTTTTGGGAAACAGGGTAGGGCTTATTTGGGGGGGTAGGGCTTATATCGCAGCCATCACCAGCAATCACGCTAGGTCTTATTTTTGGAGAAACGGGGTAGGTTCAAACTCAAACTTCCTTATTAGAACAGTGCCACGCCTGCAACTTTTTTTTTTTTCTATCTAAGAATAAAAATTGTTGCCCGGAGTTGTTCTTTAAATCTCTGCAGAAACCCATCCGCATCTCCCTGTCATAGCGCATTTGTTCTTGAGCTAATACATGCAAATGCATTACATGTAATGGCTTTATACATGCTATATCACTTATATTAAAATGATATCACTTATATGCAAAGTGTTTATTGAAAAACAATATATCTGCAGTACAATGCTGTAAAAGTTATTTTTAACCTCCATATTTCTTCCTGCGTGCCGAGAAACCCATAAAATGCCGCATGCTTTATTTTTCAGGAATATTTCACCCTGGGTGTTACATCCGTTCAGAGAGATAATTAATCTAGAACCTTGTATTGTTAACCCTTAGGCCTCCTGTTTACAGCTGCTGTTGCTGTATATTTTAGTTGTGTTGTATGTCGACACTTCTTCTGACACCTCAGGTGTTGCGGTGTGACAGCACACCAGCACAATATTAATTATATTCTAAGGGACTTTGAAGAGTTCTGTCCTGTGGTTAAGTCCTTGCTTAGTGAGAATATGCTAAGCACTCTGTATTCTAAATTGGCTTATTTATGCTCGGTGCCCCTCAAGGTGAAATATTCTGCAATCTTCATGTATAAACAATGCATTAGCAAGGTTATGACGTTATTGAGAACTGTGCCCCTGGTGGCTTTTATGCAAGAAAATTAATTCACCAAGTTGTACTGGTAATTTAAAGGTAATTTGTCACAAATGAAACAAAATCACTTTTTTTTTTTTTTTTTTGTGCAAATCGAAGCAGTAGAACTCATTGTTACTTTTCATCAAGTTGTGGCCTTTGGACGCAACAGGCAATTATTCAAAATGGTTGTTCGCACCTTTTCATGCATTTTCGACAATACAAAATGCAGGCAATTATTTTTTCATCACCATGGTCTCATCCAAGTCCATTGAATCTGATTCTTTAACTGCTTGCCGACCGCATAAGAAGGATAGGCGGGTAGGCAGGACAAAACTCTGGATAGCCGCACACCGGAAAAAGACTTAAAATCCAGTATTTTATTGAAAATCGTAGGTCACATCACATCAAATGGTCCACAGCAAAGGAAAAGGGTGCCAAAATACTGACGCGTTTCGCACTGGAATCAGTGCTTACTCATAGCATCATAAGGATGTACGGCGGCATAGTGGCCTCCCTGTGCTGGGGCACATACCTAGTACATGACCCGCTTGCCCACCGGCCTGGCTATGCTGTTATTCTTCACAGTGCAAGCCGAGCAGTGGGTCTCGGCCAGGGATTGGCCTACCGACACCCGGTGATTGGCTCAGTCGTTCACGGAACAGAGCGGTGTGATTTGTAAACAATACTGAACTCTGTTCATTGACACGGGATCTTGGTGGATTTTTTTGCTAAGCAGGGGAAAAAAAAAAGCAATGAGATCCTTAGTAAAAGCAGCACACATTAGCCCGCCATACACACGGTCGGACATTCCCAAGGATTTTGTCCGAAACTGGTGTTGCATACACACGGTCAGACAAAGTTGTCGGAAAATCCGATCGTTCCGAACGTGATGACGTTATTTAGTTACGACGGGACTACGTTCAGGCTAGTAGCCAATAGCTTTGGTCTAGGAATTCGATCTGAGCATGCGTGGCACTTTGTTCAATCGGAATTCTTTACAAACGATCGGATCATGTTGTGGGAAATTTTTTATATCCAGCTTTGTTGGTCAGATATTCCAACGGAAAAAGTCCGATGGAGCCCACACACGCTCGGATTATCCAACAACACAGTCCGATTGGACATTTTACGTTGGAATGTCTGACCGTATGTACAAGGGCTCACACATTATTATTATTATTCAGGATTTATATAGCGCCAGCAATTTACACAGCATTTACAATATAAAAAGGAGACAATACAGTTACAATAAAATACAAGAGGATTAAGAGGGCCCTGCTCAGAAGAGCTTACAATCTAATAGGGTGGGGCAGGTGGTACAAAAGGTTATAGCTGTGGGGAATGAGCTGATGGAAGTGGTAGAAGATTAGTTGGAGACGTGATAGGCTTTCCTGAAGAGATGAGTTTTCAGGGACCGCCTGAAGGTAGCAAGAGTAGGGGATAGCCGGACCAGTGGACATAATTGGGCATGCATGGGTATAGCTACGATTTACCTTGCACATCTCTCCCGATATTTTAGTGCCCGTAGGAGGGATAGGTGCAGCATCCAGCCTTGCTGCAGGCAGCCTGTCAAAATCTTTGGCAGGCGGCAGCTGGACGCCTTTTAGGGCTCAGGGGCGAAGGGACAAGTCTTCTGCATTTCAGACCTTCATCGCTGAACCCTGTACAGTGTCGGGCTACCATAGACTTTGCTCGGCTGCCTGCAGTGGGGCTGGACGCTGCACCCGTCCCTTCCAAGCGCACTAGAATGCCAGGAGGTATGCATTGCAGCTGGCCGGCCCTGTGTGCCAATGGCCTTTAGGGTTTTTGTCGAAGGACAGCACAGTTTTCAGAGAGTAAAAAACTCCCTTTGCATTATGGGAGGAAGATCTTGGTTTTTAATAATGGCAAAGTATATTTACAGAAAATTGTCCCAGTTCCCGCTGCCTGCGCAGAACTGCCATCTCTTCCCCAATGCTGTGATTTGTGTACACTGAAGGGACTCATCTTTATTTGTATTTTAATGTTCGTAATTCAGCATTATTGATCCAACTATGCTTTCACTCTTCTGGAGAGAGAACAAGTTTTGTCGAGGCAGGTGTTTTCTTCTACGACTAAAATTGATTTTATAATCTAAAAATGTATTCGCAAGCTGCGCTCTCTGCACTGTCTGGTTTCGAGATTCAATCAGTTCATTAGAGTGCAGCTGTCACCCTGCAGGGGCCGCAGCACAGCGGCCAGTGTGTGTGTGCTGGTTCAGTATGTGTAATGCTGGGATATACGTCATGGTATTTTAAAGAACATTCTGCTTTTACGTCATTGAGTTATCCAATCCTCTCTTCAGCCACTTGATAATGAAAACCTAACAAATTTACTGTCCTCCACATTTCAGGTTTTCATTAGAGGTACACCAAAATGAAAATTAATTTTGGTACAGAAATCAAAAAATTCAGGATGCACTTGGCCAAAACTGAAACCCAAAATTACATTTTTTAAATACAATTATATATATAAAATATAGATTTTTTTTTCATTCAACTTATTAATTAATATGAGCTTAAAGCAGCGTTCCGCCCACTGCAAAAAACTATTTAAATTCATCAGCGCATACTACAGTTGCTGACTTTTAATAAGGACACTTACCTGTCCTGGAATCCAGCGATGTCGGCACCCCAGCCGATGTTTCCATCGGCTCTCAGGTGCTGCTGTCGCCACCATGCGTGCTTAGGGAACCCAGCAGTGAAGCCTTGCGGCTTCACAGCCGGTTCCCTACTGCGGTGGTAAAAATATGAATGCAATCTATACACTGGGGGGAGAGGATCTGGGGGTCCTAGTAGATGATAGGCTCAGCAATGGCATGCAATGCCAAGCTGCTACTAACAAAGCAAACAGAATATTGGCATTAAAAAGGGGATTAACTCCAGGGATAAAGTGATAATTCTCCCGCTCTACAAGACTCTGGTCCGGCCGCACCTGGAATATGCTGTCCAGTTCTGGACACCAGTCCTCAGGAAAGATGTACTGGAAATGAAGTGAGTACAAAGAAGGGCAACAAATCTAATAAAGGGTCTGGAGGATATTGGTTATGAGGAAAGGTTGCGAGCACTGAACTTATTCTCTCTGGAGAAGAGACACTTGAGAAGGGGATATGATTTCAATATACAGATATCTCTTCGTACTGGTGACCCCACAATAGGGCTAAAAAAAGCTTGCAAAAGGGAGTTTAACCGGTTCCCTGATGTACGTCGGCAGAATGGCACGTACAGGCAAATGGGCGTACAGGTACGTCTCTTTAAAGTTGCCGCCGTGCCATCGCGTGCACACCGCCCGGGACCTCCGTGAGTCCAGTCACCGGTCCCGTGGGCTCAAACGCCGCGGGGATACACGCGATCGTCTCACAGGGAGGAAGAACGGGGAGATGCTAATGTAAACGCGCATCTCCCCGTTCTGCCTAGTGACAGTGTCACTGATCTCTGCTCCCTGTGATTGGGAGCAGAGATCAGTGACATGTCACATGTAGCTACGCCCCCCAACAGTTAGAAACATGCCCCAGGACACACTTAACCCTTACCCTGCCCCCTAGTGGTTAACCCCCTCACTGCCAGTGTCATTTACACAGGAATCTGTGCATTTGTATAGCACTGATTGCTGTATAAATGACAATGGTCCCAAAAATGTGTCAATGTCCGACGTGTCTGCCATAACGTCGCAGTCACGATAAAAATCGCAGATCACCGCCATTACTAGTAAAAAAAAAAATTGATAAAAATGCCATAAAACTATCACCTATTTTGTAAACACTATAACTTTTGCGCAACCCAATCCATAAACGCTTATTGCTATTTTTTTTAACCAAAAATATGTAGAAGAATACATAATCGGCCTAAACTGAGGAAAAAAATGAAAACCGCAGGGGTGATCAAATACCACCAAAAGAAAGCTCTATTTGTGGGAAAAAAATGACATCAATTTTGTTTGGAAGCCATGTCGCATGACCGTGCAATTGTCCGTTAAAGCGACGCAGTGCCGAACCGCAAAAAGTGCTCTGGTCAAGAAGGGAGTAAAATCCAGGGCTGAAGTGGTTAACAAGACACGTGGCCACTCATTAAAATTAGAAGAAAAGAGTTTTAACCTTAAAGTACTTAGAGGGTTTTTTACTGTAAGAGCAGCAAGGATGTGGAATTCCCTTCCACAGGTGGTGGTCTCAGCGGGGAGCATTGATAGTTTCAATAAACTATTAGATAAGCACCTGAACGGCTGCAACATACAGGGATATACAATGTAATACTGACATATAATCACACACACATAGGTTGGACTTTTGTCTTTTTTCAACCTCACGTACTATGTAACTATGAAAAACACCATAAGCACAGTAAAATCGCTGCATTATCGCCACCTTTTTCTCTATCTGCAAAATGCCACAAAAAGTTCCGTTGGCTATTTTTCCATACATAATAGCAGATGGGCAGATTTGAGGTGTATAGAAAAAAAGGTTGCTCCCTTTGTATCTGCATTGCCGTTAGTTTGTGGCAGGCATGGATGAAAAGATAGGATGATTGGGGCTGCACAAAAAATTCCCTAAAAACTTCCGGGCCAGGAGGCGGGACTGTATGTGATGGCGAGCGTGGAGAAAACAGCGTTACATCGATGTTCCCCGCTCTGTGATATGACCTGCAATCTTCTTTCCTTCCTCTCTCTTCCCCTGCACAGGTGAAGTGGCATTCATGGACACGGGGGAGGCTGCACTGATGGGCACTGATAAAGTTGTTAATAATTTTTTTGTAATTTAATTCTGCATAAACATTTCAGTGTGCTTTTATGAGATAATTTATGAGGGCGTGTTTAGGGGTGGGGCAGGATAGGGGTTGGGTTGGGCAACTGGTGGCGAGTAACCCTTTGTTAACACAAAAAGAATAAGAGCCTGTTCCCTTAAAGCATGTTATACAGCACAGTCCTTGTGCTGTGTCATTTGGACCCCCTTATCACTTAAAATACCTGACTGATCCTGCTCAGCTATGCCCTACCCTCTGCAAGCAGACCACAATAATCATGGCTGCTGAGCCCTGACGTCGTGGTCTGTTTGCGTGATTTCATCAGCCGCAGCCTGCTATCTGTCGCCTGTGTCCTCCTCCTCCCCCCTCCCCTCTCTGCCTGCCTCTTCTCGCCTATGCTCTGGTGGTCACTTTCCCCTGACATCATTAACCACTTCCCAACCATACGATGTCCATGGGCTATCCTTCGAATAAAGTGTTTATATCGGGATGATGCCTGGAGATACAGGCATCATCCCAGTATCTTTTTTTTTTCAGCAGGCAATTCCCTTTTTTGTAAAAGCCATCCCAGCAGCTCATCAGCTGCTGGATTGCTTTTACAGGCAGCGGGATGGGTCCCCCCCATCAGTGCCTCTCTAGGCTCTCCCGTTTGATTGGAGAGCCACTGATCTGATCCAGCACTTCTGCTGGGTTATCACAAAGCCGGACATGGACCAGATGTTCCCCGGCCATCTCTACTCCTGGGAGGCCGGAAGCGACGTCAGAAGATGCCAGAATTGGCCCAGTAGGGAAGTGGTTAAAGAGGAAGTAAACCCTGATAAGTTTACTTCCTCTTTCATTCCCTGCAAAGGCAAAGCATAATGGACTACTATGCATCGCATCGCATAGTAGTCCATTATGTGTCAATTACCTGACACAGGAGCAAGCGAAGTCACCGCTGTCCCCTGTAGTCCAGCGCATCCATCTTCTCGGTGGAGTCTCGCAGCTCCGCCGCTGTCATTCGGCGAAGCCGCGATGACGTCACTCCCGCGCACGGGAGCCGACACGCACGGCAGCTCCGTCGTTGGAAATGCCGCGCTCAGTGCGCCTGCGCGCCGCTGTCTACGGCGCATGCGCCGTAGACAGCGGCGCCTGTCTTCGGGCAAATATCTCCTAAACCGTATAGGTTTAGGAGATGTTTCTTGGACCTACAGGTAAGCCTTAATCTAGGCTTACCTGTAGGTCAAAGTGTGTTGTAAGGGTTTACAACCACTTTAAAGGAGAAGTATAGCCAAAGATATTTTGGCTGTAGTCCTCCTGTAGGTCATAGGAAGTGCACTTAGTTCTGCACCCCTGTGACCTGTTTTCAGCCAACAGATAAAAAGCCCACTGTCGGCTGAAATCACAAAGCCGGTCCAGGCTCTGAAAAGATCCCGACCGTATGTCTGGAATCCACCTAGATACCTGGACCGACAGCTTGGCTTAGCCTCTCAGCAATCGGCCCTGAATAGCCTGACAGTCACGGCTCTCTGACAGAGCGGGGGGGGAGACCTGAGCAATCAGGTGGGGGTTTGATCGCTCCGTTCCCACTGCAGAGCCGGCAGGGGACAGATGCACCTTCGGATCGATGCTGTAGCCCCACCTAGGTGAGTATTTTTATTTTTTTCAGTCTCATATCCCTGCATTGGACATGAGAACACTGAGAAACCGTCCACTGCAAGAAAGTAGAGGAGCGCTGTCCTGTGGGGGAGTAGCAGACCAAGTAAGTAGAACTGCTTCTCCCGTCCACCACACCTAGATAAGATTTAAACCTTGAAGTTTGAAAGCAGTGCCACTGCAAAGGTGTGTTTTTTTTTTTTTTTTTTTTGTTTTTTTTTTATTTCCCCGGAGTTGGGCTTTAAGAAGGCATGTGTCAGAACTCGTACACCTTCTGGAGCCAGCTTCTCTACGAATTAATTTCACTCTGAAAATCATGATTTTGTGTAAGTGATCAAACTCCAGAGAGCACTAATCCCGAATCCCAGACTGGAGCGTGTGAAAACCTGGGAATTGTGCCCAGCTTCGTTCAGCATTGTTAGTAATCTACTCCGTCTTCATAAGAATGAATATTTATAGCCAGGAAAACTCCTCTTCTTAGTCATTAGCTAAAGACTTAGCTGGGCTTAGGCTAATGAACAGCAAGGCAGCCCTTGATACGGCCATAGATCACTCCTGCAGGCTTCACCAATTCCACGGCTCCAGACTCATAGTTCCGTCTCTCCAAGAGAAGAAAGGTCCAGAGGCGTGCTGTTATCAGAGGGAGCATTAATCACATACAATCATTCTACAGTTTAAAGGCGGTTTATTCAGTGCCAAAAAAATTCTAATTTCTCTGCCTTGCAGCCCTGGCAGTGAAATCCAGCTTGTAGTCGGGATTTGTCTGAATCCATACCAATTTTCTAGCTCACTGCCTTTCCCAGAAATCTCCGTGGAGCTGTAAGACAAATTACAGTCCCCAGTCATGACCGTAGGTTTAGTACACTGGGACTTTGGTGTTTTGTGAGCCGCTTGCACATGTGGATAGAAAATCGGAGTGCAATGTTTATTACAACAAAGACTACTTATGACATTATTGACCTTGCATTGATTTTTTTTTTCCACTCATTGTGCGTATAACAATGGAATTGTAACCTGTGGTTTGCCCAGGAAAACATCGTCACCAGTAATGATAAGCAAAATGGAGATTCTTCTGTTGCATTTTGCCAAAATTCCAGAAATGTTTGCAGAAACCTTTTTGGGTTAAAGTTCATGCCAAGCCAAATTATTTTTTTTCCCCTTAGTTTTAGGAAAGGCTTAAAGTGATACCTAAGTCTTATTTTTTTGGTTAAAAATAACAAACATACGATGTCTATGTAAAAGGCGTTGCGTAAATTGACAGCGCTATAAAAGTACCTGCAATAAATAAATAAACATGCCATACTCGCTCTGTGTAGTGGTTTTGCAAAGAGCAGCCCAGACCCTCCTCTGGTCACTTGCCAGCGCTCCTGCCCTCACAGCAAGCAGCTTCCTATGGGGGCAACCGAGCCGCTGCTCTGTGCATCCATTCAGACACAGAGCCATGGCTCCGCCACTCTCCCTCTCTCTCCTCATTGGCTCACTGACTTTGACAGCAGCATGAGCCAATGATGCCCGCTGCTGTGTCTCAGCCAATCGGGAGGGAAAGACCCCGAAATTCATGACTAGTGCAACGTCACTGGATCAAGAGGGAGCTCAGGTAAGTATTAGGGGGGCTGCTGCAAACAAAATACATTAAGAAAAAAAACTTCTGTCTTTAGAACCACTTCAAAATTATTTTCAGTTTTTTTTTTTCTGCTGTCCAGGGCCTCCAGTAAGCTTCATTGACAAAGACGTACCTATCCATACATGGCTAAGGGCCGTCTTTGCCTGTAGGGAATGCACGGGTGTTTATGCAGCCCTGGGCATGAAGTCTCATTCATGTCAATTTGAATGTAATGGTTGCAGGGACACATTTGCTGTTCCTAATTTGACAGCTATGCAGGTGCGTGTCCCCAAATGCACACACTCTGCATTCAGGGGCAACCACAGCTGTCAAATTGGGACCAGTGGCTGAGCAGCTGCTGCGTAGACAGGACTGGGACTGCCTTCACAGAACACCAGTGCATCCCCTGTGGACAAGGACAGCCCTTCGCATGGGTGTACTGATAGGTAAAATGAGACCTGAAGTTGGCCATACACTTTGATTGGGGCAGCACAGTGGCTAAGTGTTTAGCACTTCCATCCATCCAAACTGTGATGATTGGTGCGAATCCCAACCAAGGCACTACCTGTCTGGTGTTTGCATGTGCCTGTGCCTGTGCCTGCGCCTGCGTTGGTTTTCCTCAGGGTTATTGGGGAAAAAACTGTGGAATTTGGCTAACCGCTTCAGCCCCGGAAGATTTTACCCCCTTCCTGACCAGAGCACTTTTTGCGATTCGACACTTCGTCGCTTTAACTGACAATTGCGCGGTTATGTGACGTTGCACCCAAACAAAATTAACGTAATTTTTTTCCCCCCACAAATAGAGCTTTCTTTTGGTGGTATTTGATCACCTCTGCAGTTTTTATATTTTGCACTATAAACAAAAAAAGTGACGATTTTGGGGGAAAAAAAGCAATATTTTTTACTTTTTTCTATAATATCCCCCCAAAATAACTATTTTATTCCTCAGTTTAGGCCGATATGTATTCTTCTACATATTTTTTGGTTAAAAAAAATTGCAATAAGCGAATATTGATTGGTTTGCACAAAAGTTATAGTGTCTACAAAATAGGGAATATTTTTATGGCATTTTTATTATTATTTTTTTTTTTTTTTTCTAGTAATGGTGGCAATCTGCATTTTTTATCGGGACTGCAACATTATGGTGGACACATCGGACACTTTTGACACTATTTTTGGACCAATGGCATTTATACAGCGATCAGTGCATTGATTACTGTGTAAATGACACTGGCAGGGAAGGGGTTAACCACTAGGGGCGCTCAAGGGGTTAAATGTGTCCGTCCTAGGGAGTTCCAACTGGGGGGAATGGGCTTCAACTCGCATGACAGCGATCACTGCTCCTGGTGACAGGGAGCAGTGATCTCTGTCATGACACAAGGCAGAACGGGGAAATGCCTTGTTTACACCACTTTACCATTCTGCGGCTCCGTGACATGATCGTCGGAAGACCGGCGGACATAGAGTCCGCCTGTCCCGCGGGCACTGTCACCCTGTATGCAGAGCGCCCGCTAGCCAAGCCAATTAAAGGGGAAGTACAGGTAGGCCCATTTGCCCACCGCTGCCATTGTGCCAACCTATATCCGCATGCAGCAGTTGGCAAGTGGTTAAAGGAGCCCTCTTACTGTGCATCCGGAAAGTATTAACAGGGGCTTCACTTTTTCCACGTTTTGTTAAGTTACAGCCTTATTCCAAAATGGATTAAATTCATTATATTCCTCAAAATTCTACAAACAATACCTCATAATGACAAGGTGAATGTTTGTTTGAAATCTTTGCAAATTTATAAAAAAAAAAAAATAAGAAAAAAAAAATCCCATGTACATAAGTATTTACAGCCTTTGCTCAATAATTTTTTGAAGCACCTTTGGAACCAATTACATCCTCAAGTCTTTTTGAGTACGATGCTACAAGCTTTGGCACACCTATTTTTGTTAAAAAGGAAAACTGCACTATTATCTAAAAGAACCAAGCGGCAACTAAAGGCTTTATACGACGCCAGGCAGAAATAAAACAAGATAAACCTGCGCTAAGGATTTAAACCATTAAAAAATAAGCATATGCACTAATTAATGGCAAACGGGTAAATGCAAGCTGTCGATGCAAAGGCAGGTGAAGATCAATAAACATGAAAATGACAAGAGGAAGTACAAAAAACACACCAGGTGTATATCTATATGAATAGTTATAGCCCAATTACAAATTAGTTCAGTAATAGTAAAAAAA